>NC_052955.1:35531004-35831004 GCF_013358895.1 Oreochromis aureus
TCAAGACCAACCAGTCCTAAGTTTAGTCTCAACTTAAGGGGTAGAGTCAAATTCCACCCCAAGACCAACAAGTTTCAAGTTAAGGATATTAAAAAGGAACGAGTTAGATATAGTGGATCATCTAAACTGAGCAAAGTTAAACCTTACGCGCTTTTCTCATGTCTGAATGTGATGGTGTCCTGCGACTTTACTTGTGCCTGCCAATATGACAAAGTGCATCCATTTGATCTGATTTACACAACACTTTAATTTCTTTTGCAGAATGTGAAGTCCATTTATGGATCAAGAAGTCATGATTCCAGGACAGGTCACGTGACTCCGGCCTACACCTCATTGTGATTTACTGATACAACCATGTGTACATATGTGACCTTGTGTGTGTGGTAACTGGAACCTATACATCCCTGTATAGCTCTGGTGACCTATTGTTTGACATGTGTTCAAAAAAACAAAGAAACTGCAGCTGGAAGTGTGTGAGTGTGCGTATATACTGTGGCATTCTCTGGTGTCAGTCATTGCTGAGTTGTTTTAAGCTAAATTCCCACCTGTAAAGTCAAATAAGCGTTGTACTCTGATTTCTCAGTTTGAGTTTTCTGGCTAAAAAAACCCCAACTGTCTGATCGCTGTTAAGATTAACAATTAGCTTCTTAGTTTTCTTAATCCAAACACACTGCTGTTACTACAGCTGGAGACAAACTTCCTGCTTGGATGATTTTTCCTGAGAAAGACTCAGCAGGCAGCGGGTGTTCAAACCAAACACAGGGGAATATTCCATGTGGGAATGGCTTAAATCACTGTTAGGAGCAGCAGTACTGACATTCATTTACATTAAAGGAGCCATGGTTCATTACAACAGCGTCCAAATATTGTGATGCCTGGGACAGAAACCAGAGCCTTATTTCCTCACCTCTCCCCTCCTCTTCCTCCTCTATACATTGTCACCTCTCATTCACTTTCTGTCCTTGTTTTGGTCTCCCGTCCTCTCTCTCCATTACTTCATTGTTTCGCAACGCTTCATTCACTGTTTGGCTTTCCTGCTCCCGGGTAATGCTCCACACCGGACCTCCACCCGTCTCAGGAACACACCAACTACGTGCCAACCCAGTTCCTACATGTCGTCATGTTTTCCAGAGCCTTTGCTGCAAAACAAGGCAGCCTGGAGCCAGGTTAGCAGGAGGGAACCTGGAGAGGTGCACCACTCTGCTAAGACGGTGCACCTCTGGTTGTTTGGCACTGCTGATTGGCTAGTCCACTGCTTTGGTGCAGACTTCATTATCTGAATATCTACTGGACGTTTGGTATAGACACTTAATGCTTTCCAATGATACATTTTCCTTTGATGATCCTGTTACTTTTACTCCAGCACCACCCCACAATGACACTGACATTTCAAGTATTCACCTGTTAGTGAGTTTCCTACCTACAAGTATATTTTTAAACCCATCCATATTGATACTGGTACGGTTTAATGTTCCGGGCCATAACTGCTTGGACCTCTTTTAATTTGAATCCCAGTTCACATTCCAGTTTATGCTCTACTTTTCTAGTTTCTAGGTCACTTGGCACAAATTGGCATATATCTGAAGGTTGTGGCAGGAAAGGCATCTGTTGTAAAAACCATCTGTGTCAAACTGAATATGCGGGTATATCCACAGTGGCAACACCTTCCAAATAAGCGAGTGGTGTAAAGACGTGTTTGCGTCTTTGCATTGAACGAATGCACCTTTCTAACCAAACTTGCTGGCATTATCTGACAGGACAATGCTCCACCCGGTTGTCCCAATATGGTGACTTCTGGCTTGAATACAAACCAATAAGCTAATGTAGCTGCAAAATGCATGATAAGGAAACAAATGGGTAAAACCATATTGGCTACACCCATCTTTTATATACAGTCTATGATGTGTGTGGACTGTCATAAACGAAACAAAAAAAATGTTCTAAAAGTTTCTAAAACATCCACTGTAAGAATTATCCTTATTAAAAGTATTCATTTTAGCCTATAATAATCCAGAATATCAGTATAGTTTAGGGTTGTTTTTTTTTACTGACAAATTTCATTTCTTTTATTTTATCTTCTCTACCATCATTTGTATCACTGTCCTTTCTCAAATGACCAACTGAAAAAGCAACCACATGTAAGAGAAGCAGAGAAAGGAGAAAGCAGAGGGGTTTGATCATTCAGGCAGCCTGTGAACAATAGCAGCTCTTTCCTTGACCTTTACGTTGCTGCGGGCACGCTCACAGAGCTCAGATGTCACTCTGTTTATGTAAACCTCTTCTAACCTGCTGCTTATAACGCACAGTACAGTGCACATCGTGGAAGTACAGATGGATGATGAGAAGGATTTTAAGACGGCCAGACTTTTCAAACGAGAATTTGAAATAAGGCAAGTTTGAGTGTTTCTATCCCGTTGGCTTATCTGTGTGCTGCTTAATCACTGTTGATACAGTTGCAACAGCTTTCCACTTAGTGTTTGGTCCATTTAGTATCTGGTTGCCATGGTGAAACATTTTGAAATGTTTTGTCATGGCAACCAGTAAAAAGTTGCCTGTGAATCCAGCAGAGATGTCTGATTACACCGATATTAACTATGTTTAACTGATCTCAACTGCTTAATCAGTAGTTACCTCTTTAAGTTTAGGGGAAAAGGAAACCATTCACCCAGTTTTTCAATGAAATCTAGTTTGCATACCCAAATGGTAACTCACAGAAGAAGACCGAAATGCTTATAAAAATGTAGTAATGTAGCCTTGAAAAAAATCTAACACTGAACGGGTGGTTGGCAACCTGATGGATGTTATCATATTTAAACATTTTTTAAAGCAGCCATAATTTCGTACTTCTAACTTTAACATCATTTAAAGCTTGAAAACCTAAAGAGCTCAGGCAAAAGTGCTTTAAAAAAAATTTCAAATGTAAGAAAATCTTTATTACTTGTCCTAAACAATAGTCAACACTTTAATTAAAAAAAAAAAAAATCAATAAAAATCTACAAGTTCTAAATGAGCACAAGCGTTAGATGCAGTTCTACAACAAACAGCTACTTAATTATCTGGATTATTTTGGATGACTCAATTAAAAGGAATCTTCCGCTGTTTGAGTAATGCAGGTGTCGAACAGAATGGTCAAATTCAAGCAGCAGAGGCCCAGATCCATTCTTCTTTGGTAACTATTGAGGGTCAAATTCAGAAGCCTACATTTCCCATAATGCACTCAAATGGCCTCTTTCATTCAAAATTAATGCTTTAAAACATTTGGAAACAGTGTTTTCTCAAGCTGAGATGAGTAAACTGGACTACGTGAGTAGGTTTCAGTGGAGCAACTCCTTAAAGATTTGAACTAAGACAAAATGTAAAGTTTTCATTTTGCAAGAACATGCCTTATTTCTTATATTAGATGGCATCACTTACATGCAAAAATACATGTAAAATACATGTTTTTAATGTAAAATAGAATAACTACACCATTCCTCACAGACACGTGTAAAAGGTGTGCGTGTGATGTCTTTCTAATGTTTTTCAGACTGAACACATTCACAGAGCTACTAAACAAATCAGGACCAAAGCACTTAAGCCAAATGGAGTCGAATATTTTCACATGCAAAAGATTAAGGTTAAATATGCAAAAAGAAGAAAGGGATAATAGAGGAGTGTAGCCGTCACTTCTGTTAGAGTAAAAAAACATCTGAATTATGTTTTACATGATTTGTCGAAAGTTCTACAATGACAACCAAATGAGTGAGGCTCGGTGTGGTTCTGATGGAGTTTGCTACACACAGTTTGTTTTGCCCTTTCCTACATTTTTACACTATGAATCAGCTTTCTGGTACACATAGCCCATCTGCTCTGCACTTGCTGCTGGAAACACGAGGGGCATGAAGTGAAGAAGTACTCATTCACCTTTGTGTCAAAAGTGGTCGTGGATGTTGCTCTTGTTAAATCCTAGCAAAGCCGTAATGACGCCAAATACAACATCAGTGGCCAAGCAAGAGCTAATGATTAGTTTTTTGGGATAACTGGCGGAGTACCGTCACAGTATCAACCAGACCAGTGAGCCAGCTTGTAGATAAAATAAGAGACGGAAAGGGATGGGACTAACTGAACTTTCAAAATAAGAGCGAGAGGACTTTCCACTGCACTAGCCAACAGATTGAAACAATGAAATTAAAACACAGGTAGATTTTTGATCTCATGTCTCGTGTCTCAGTCTGGAAAAGATCCACTGCTCCATCCAGAACCAAAAGGGCACATTTGATAGAATTTGGGGTCTCTTTCTGAAAAACTTCTCTAAACTTCAACTTAAGCTGACTAACGGATTTGCTTTTCCATAGAGGTCTGGGCCTGTATCCCTAAAGATTCTGAGAATCCTCTCAGAGAGCACCTAACTTAACCTAAAAATTCCTTGCCAGGAGTTTTAGCTTAGAAGTGATTCCAGAACATTTTCAGTGAACTCTGAGCAAGGAATGGATGGAAAATCCTATCTTAGTGAGGAGGTGTGGTTGACCCCGTTGCTAGGTATGAGTCATCATTTCAAAAGCCGTGATTGGTTGATCCTACAAGTTTGATGGAAATGAGCTTTTGGTGAGAATGAGCAAAGGATGTACCCTCAAATCAATAAACATAATTATACACTCTAATCTTATGCTGACTGTAATTGTAAATAATATTTCACATTCAAGAAAATATCTGGAAAATGAATAGTAAGCTGTAGGGGTTATAGCCTAACATTAGAATCTAAAATATGTGAAAACTTAAACTCATTACACCCTGTTCAAATAATGATTCGTGTCTTATTTGCTCATATCAATATCCTAGCTGGCATATTTTGTACTTTCACTCCCATATGGACCCCATTGAAAACAAGAAGGCCTATCTCAAGGGGCTGTCCCTAATGAAGTAGAAATCACAACGTTACAAGTCCAGTGTGGTCTTAACGAGGGTAACACGACTCAGCTTTTATCAATTTCTGTGATTGCTGGCTGGTCTATTTATAAAGGCTTGTTAACAAATATCCTACAAACACAGAAAATGGAGAAAAAAAGGACTTGCAAGCCGAACTGGACTGAGGAGCAAGGTTTGTTGCTGGCCCAGTTGGTGAACGAACATAAAGGTATCTCTCCTGCCTCTTCTGTTGGCCATTTTGTGCAGCTGCTTGGGGGAACTCCTAAGCCACTAAAAGTCCTCTTCCCTGCTCTTAGCAGATCTCGCCTTAGGAGCCCTTTTAAGCGCTAGGAATCTTGAGGAATAGCTTTTATATTAACTGGGATTGCCGTGTCACTTTTAGGGGAAATTCTAAGAAAACGTCATGACTCTCAGAATTTTCTTAGAGTTTGGCCGCTAGGAGCCACTTTTTGCACAAAGATTCTTTAGGGATATGGGCCCTGGTGTCTGTCTGTGTTAATGGGAACATGAAGCTCAGTGATGTTGCAGCTAACTTCTGTGTGGTTCTTAAGGAAAGGGTTAGTTAATATCATAATCCCTCCTGGGTTGTGGCTTTTGTTATTTTGCTGGGTTTTCTTTGTTTTTGTTTTTTCTCTCTTTTTTTGTTTTTTTTTTTTTCTTTTTTTTTCCGTTGCTTGTTTGGTAAATAAAAAGAGAGGAAAACAATGTTCTGACTTGAGAAGTTCTGTTTTGCATTCAATGTAAACAGTTTTTGTGTTTTCCCTTTTCTTTTTTTCTTTGTAAATTGTATCCACAATTACTCAATAAAAATATTTTGAATTAAAAAAAAAAACAAACAAACAAAAAAACAGGTAGATTTTTCAGTCTTATTCTTTCACTGTAATTTGAAGATGTGGATATAAACCAAGGGGAGGTGAGGTAGACCCTGTGTTAACACAAGCCTGTGCAGGTAAAACTCAAAACAACATTTCCCCACTGCTCACCTGTAAAGGCTCCAAGCTTATTAAAGTTTTGATTGCTATCACCATGGTGACACGCCCGCAGGCTTTTCAGGGTTCTTTTTTTAATTTCCATTTAAGAGACAGTGAGTGAGATCAGAGAGCAGTCAGACAGGTGGAGCAGGCTAGTGACATTCTACTGCAGGTTGCTAAAATGAAGCTGCCCACCTGATGATATGTGGGCCAAAGCACAAGTCCAGAGCATTTTTTTCTTTGCTACTCTGCATAACACTTTCTGTGATACTCATGTCACATCTTCCAAACCCATTACTATTAGCTCCAGGTATGGCTTTTCACAGCTCTCCATGACCTTTGATCTCCACGGAGCAGGCAGAGAGCAAGTGTAAGGACAACATTTTCCACTTAATTCTCTATTTTCTACCATTTTGTGACCAAGGAACAATCTTATTCCTGTGTAGGCTGCAATACTGCTGTTCAGCACTGCTAAAAAATTATATGAAACACAAACTTCAACTTTAGAGTTAAAGAAAGTATATGTTCTCATGTCATATCCAAAGAAGAAACTCAAATACCCAAAACTAATTACACAAGACCACTAACATTAATTCATTTGAGTTCCTGATTCTTCCTCTGTAAATTAAACTAGGCACATACGGTCCTCTCCTGCTTGGAGGTTAACCCTGAAACTCTGCCTATCAACTTTAAAGTTCCTATTTTGTCATGATTTACAACCCATCGGTCAGTCAGTGTATGACAATGAGGTAATTCTAACTTACCATATTACAGCGATCCTCCATTGAGAAACAGCTTTAAATCATTAGATGTATATTCCAAGTACAACAGGCTGGCTCACTGAGCAATTCAGAATCTTTCTGAAGCAAGTGAGACCAGTCCTACATAAACTATTTCTTGAACTAAGATCAGATGCCCTGCAGGCAACAATGATTGTGTCAGGAATCTCTGAGTGCATTGCACTATCCTGACATCTAATTGTACATTTCTGTAATTGTACAGAAATGATCAAACCTTTATAGAGGTATATTCCTAAATACAGCAGTTCCCTTAAAGACTTAGTGTCAGCTCATTCTATAACTCAGAGAAGATCCACCACATTGTACTGTGGTACTTCAGTGTCATTCATGAACATCTTACCTCATAG
The DNA here is from genome assembly GCF_013358895.1 of Oreochromis aureus. NCBI lineage: Eukaryota > Metazoa > Chordata > Actinopteri > Cichliformes > Cichlidae > Oreochromis > Oreochromis aureus. The sequence continues at coordinate 35,538,028 of NC_052955.1, forward strand.
TTTCAATGAAGCAAAAGAATGCCACCTGGCCACACAACACCACCATGTGAGAGCCTCGCCCTGGGGCAGTGCAAACACACAAACAATGCTAAGGACACACCTTTACAGATATCAAATAGACCTGACGTGGATATGACAAATACAGAGTTGAGATGTGAGAGGGAGAGGGATGCAGATCAACGAGGAGAAACAGAGAGAGCATGAAGTCCGCAGAAGAACTGGCCTGCCTCATTGCTGAAGGATTTTACTCTCAACCGTGTCCTTCAAGTTCACACTATTACCCAAGCCAAAGCTAGTCCCCAAAAACTTGCACACTAACTTCATGTGACCAAAATGAAATCTAACAGCCTTTAATGCAAATCTACATGTCAAAACATCGCCACCTCACAGGCAAGAAAAAAAACATTTTCTGAGAACTTTTTTCTGGATGAAGGATGTGTCCCTTACCAGAGGTCTGTACTTCATGGGTCCTGCCCTGCTCTCGACTGGTTGTGGACAGCGTTTCTACCCCCCCGCATCCCCTTTTCTCACCACTCCGATACGAATGTGGGCTCCAGCGCCGCGTCACGACCACCATTTAGCTGAGAGTTTGTTTTTAGAAGCTCTCCCCTCCGTTCTGAGAGCCAGCTGCCATAGCTTCTCCTCTTACTGCTGCTCGCACACGCTTGACGCACACCTCATTCTGTCCTCTCTCACTCGCCACTCATTCGTACACTTTTCTTCTCCCCCCTCCCCTTCAGAAGAAACAGTCCCTGTGCTGAGTGACACACAACGCCCCACATTTGCTCCCACTCTGTGTACTTTTTTCCCCCGGTCACTTTCTCTGTAATCCACTACATACTAAACTTACTTCTTTGGCCTTTCTCTATTAAAAAGAAGAGAGCCCACACATGCCTCATCCAATGCACACACAAACTAGAGCTGGGTGATATATCGAGTTTTTTTTAAAAATATCGATATATTTTTATACGAGATATAAGATGTGACAATATCCTTTATATCGATATAGTCTGTGTTACGTTATAATTATAGTTGCGGAGCCGCAAGTTTGCCTCTCTTTCGTCCACTTTTGTCTTTACGCAACGTTACTCGACCTCGCCTCTCCTTCACTGAACACAACTCCCCCTCCTCCCCCATCGCTTCACCTGCAGGCAGCGACAAGATGGACACGGCAAATCTCCGTTAATGAGTTACTGCGCATCGCCCCGTGCGTGGGGCTGGATGGCGTCAACGTGTTAACGAGCTAACCACGCTAACGAGCTAGCCACGCTAACGCCATGCACGGCCTGAAATCCTTTCATTCTCTCAAAAGTTGACTGCGCGCCTTTTGTATGAATTCTGGTTGTGCTTGATGACCGCGAACCGATTTTATGTGATACACAGCGCTCAGCAATCTGTCAAAAAATGTTTTAGTTCGACTTTGGTAAGCTACAGAGCTGCACCGCTTGATGGATTGTCGGAGCATTACGGCTACCGAGGAGCCTCGCGGAGTGATACTACTGTGCTTCAAGGTAATATTACCGTATTGTGTGTGTGGACCATAAATGGCACCTGTTCAGAGACATGGTTACGAAGCGGATTTCAAACTCCAGGCTGTCAGTCACGCAGTAGAAGTTGGGAACAGAGCAGCTGTGAACTCTGTCTTTGTTATTATGCTCAGCGTCTGTTAGTTTACATTTTGACTGCACAATTGTGAGCTCTTTGTTATGCACAAAACAACATAGTTTTCTTTTATTTATAGAGCATCATTATTTAATAAATGCTCATAATTTATTTTTGAGTAGTTTTTTTTCATGTACATCTATGCTGTATGTTAATAAAAGTGCCTGTGTGACATCTGGGACACAGCTTTGACTAAGAACTCTCTTTTTGTTCTTACTTTATGGCTTTAAAAAAATATCGAGATATATATCTTATATCGCCATCCAGCTAAAAAATATCGAAATATGAATTTTGGGTCATATCGCCCAGCTCTAACACAAACACACACACTCAGCCACTCACTCACTCACATCTGGCCCGAACCACCCCCGGAGAGAAAAAAGGACGCGAAAGGAAAAATGTGTCCTGCTGCCAAATGGGTAAGAAGTGTTTTTGTGCATCAGAGCGAGATACTGTGAACTCTGTAGTAGTAACTGCAATGCGAGCCCATAAATAATTATCTATTTGAGCTTCCTATTCCTCCCCCTCCTCCCGTCTTTTCTCATCCTTCACTTCCTGCTGTCCTCCACTCTCAGATTTACAAGCCGAAATGGAAACCAGACAGACTGCCAGAAATATGGCTCCTGACCCCCACTGCATCGAGCTAACACACACACAAGCACATATACAATGATACACGCATGCATGCACAAGGACTTACCATCATTAGCCCAATGTCATTATAGGCTGGGTGATTACTTCAGACCGGAGCTGTGTGTGTGTGTGTGTGTGTGTGTGTGCGCGCGCGCACACATACACACCCTATAGATCAAAGGCCTCAGCAGTTTAATGCATCTGCTTGTTAACACTAACAACAACTGACACGTTACAAGCAGCAGGCGTGTGTTGCTGAGAACAAGTTTCCACTGCACTCGCTGGACTCAAAGAAACTAATACTGGACAGTTTGAAGGTCAAGAAAGATGTGAGTTTTCAATTACAGCCTAACAGATACAGAATTTTTTGAGGCCGATACTGATTTTCCCAAAGTATCCCTGTTTGTATACACATTTATGTCCCCACAGTATGTTAATAATGAAAATAATGAAAAATAAAATATAAAAACATATAAATCCCCAGTGATATGTCCATGTTCAGCCAATATCATCAGGCTGTCGGGTTTTATTTGAAATTCCCTTAGCTTAGTTTTCTCATTTAGCAGCCATCTTGGCAGTTTTTCAGCCAACAAGGCCAAGTTCCTATATGAATAAATTGATAGATGGCGTAGCTTTAATTTCAGTGAACACTGGGACAAGCATATGTAGACTCAGCCAAATTTGATTAATACCTACTTAAAAAGGACGCAGTTTTTATTTTTCTTATTTATTTAGCAATTGGACAGAGACTTGGTGTTTAGCCTAATCGTGAGGTTGATCCAAGAGCCAAAACTTTTTAGTCTATGATGGAAGAGACTACAAATTGCTCTTCAAAGAGCAGCGCAGCAGTAGCAGCCGCAGGAAAGCCGGGGTTTATTGGCCTCATTGCAATGAATAGCTCCTTAGGGCAAATCTAAGGAAATAAGCCCATAAACTAGAGCTTGAAGAAAGAATTACAGATTAATAGTTCTGTCCATTACATGTCTCTAAGTCTGACTCAGGTATCTTTGAGCTACCTATCCACATCGCAAAGGTTTCTTATTTCCCCAGTTTCAAAAATCTGTGCAGCCCTCACTTCTCATGTTCTACATTCACCTCAGTGAGCTTAGGTAAAGTCTTGGCTGAGGTCATTCTATTCATGCCTGTAATTACTTTTCCTTGAAGCTCTTAAAGACAGAAAACTGAGATTTTGTAAATGTTTCAGTTAGCACAAAGACTCTTTTCAGGGACAGCAGAACAAGTTTCATTTACTATTATAGTACTGAACATCAGTAGACACTGTCATCATTCATGTATATATCTATATATATATCTAGATATATCTATCTATCTATCTATCTATCTATCTATATATATATATATATATATATATATATATATATGAAAAGAAATAAAAAAACTGTTAAGTGATTGGTAGCGTGAGGGGTCTAACCAGCGCGTCTTATCAAAGAGTACTCCAGTGATAAAGTAGGAGAAAACAGAAGACTTCCTGGGTCTTCCATATACTTGCTCTCTTTCTGACTGCCCTCTACTGGTCACCTCCATTTAATTTACATTAAACTAGTAGGTTCTCTGCAAATGCAGGCTATAAAAATGCTTAGGTAGTAGTGTCTGTGTCAGAAATTACACAATGCACACTTCATCTGATGCCTCTCTCACTCTCCCCCTCCCTCTTGCTTCATTGCCAGTATAATCAAAGCCTTTACTGCAGGAATCTGAGTAATGTTTTCCAGACGTGGTCCTTCGCTCTCTTACCAGTGTAAGAACACAGCGGACAGTCGGCAGGACACAGGCACCGATGTGACAGAAGATGCCAAATATCTGGTTGGATTTACTCATCTTATTCCTAAGCTCTAATGTCTGTGGTTCACATTTTCTTTTGGCAAGTGCTGGGAGAGTAGAGGTGTGCGCCTCTGCTTGTGTGTGTGTTTGTGTGTGTGCTTCTGCAGGCTCATGCTGAGGCAGCATATTTGGAAGAAGCTGGAAGGAGGAGGGGCTGGATCTCACCACCAGTGTCTTGCTCAGCTGTCACACGTTTAACTCTTCGCCGTCCAAACCGTTATCCCCACTTCACTTGAAGTTCTAGTTAAGTCGACCCTGCATGGCCTGGCGGAGGATTCGTAAACACCAAAGGCCAGGGACAAAAATACGCACTTCACAGAACGTTATCAGTGCAGCAGATGGGACATACTGCCTGACAATAGCATCCTGCTCCCACTACATCACCACCATATCCGGGCTGTCCTTTATGGCTCTGGAGCTATAAATGATGTGGTATAAAAGGACTATGAAGAGCATAAAGCCATGGAGACAATACAAACAGTGTGTTATACCTGTTATTGGGCTACTCAGTTACAGCTTCTGTGCCCATCACAACTGTAATTGCCACCAGCATATAGCATAAGGCCATCATTTGATATTTTTTTACTTTACAACACTGTAGTCATACCGTCCAGCTCTCATGTCACCGGTTACAGTTAATCATTACAGGGTTACTCAATAAAAGCGTGTGTTTATCTGTGGGGATTTTCCTTCTTATTGCAAGGGTACAATTGCACATGGTGTTGTTTAGACTGAAAGAGTTTAAAAACAACTGAAATCCCACCGACTGCTTTCAGGGAAATGCGTGTGAGCTCGACTCCGTGGGAAACCAGAAATGGGAACTTGACTTTCCCCTCAATTACCCTCTCCCTCTCCCCCACCCACCCCCCAATCAAATTCTTTTCTCCTCTCTCACTTCCTCTTCAAAGTTTCAGGATTATGTGGGGCATACAAACACACAGTATTAATATTATATATCTATATTCTCTCTCTCTCTCTCTCTCTCTCTCTCTATATATATATACACACACACACACACACACACACACACACACACACACACACACACACACACACACACACATTCATTCATCACTGGAGTTGGAACTATAATGTAATCACACAGATCATTGACTGCTATAGCAGCAAGTGAAAGACAACCACTACCACACAGGCTTCACTCGATGTGTTTGATTCAGTCTGTTCTCACACTGTGATACCTATGCACCATGCACTTCTTTAAAAAGAAATTGCATATTACCATACAAATGATCAATATGCTCCATGTGCCAAATATGTACACTGTACACTTCAGCCAATCATAAGCCTAATCATGTTTTGATACTAAATAATATAAGAGGAGAAATATTGTGAAGAGAAAGTGATAATGAAACCAAGATAACTTCTACAGTTTTTAATCTGATTATGGCTCTTATTCCATGTCAGTGCAGTGTGAAAGCCTCTGCAGCATTTTGGAGGAAGTTATGGTCACACTAGTTTCTGTCCCCTCCTGCTTCAGTCTGTTGTTGCCACTGTGTGTGTGTGTGTGTGTGAAAGGGAGAGGTGTGGAGCTGATGACAGCTGGCCAAGTTCCAACAAAAGGTTTCCAAAAAAGTATTAATATGTCTTTAAAAAAAAAAAAAAAGACATTGGAGATGGAAAGACTTGTCATTTCTGTCTGGAAACCTTAAGTTCAAAATTTGGGGCATCTTGTTTATTTGAAAGCAGATGACATGAATCGGAAATGGACTTCACTGAGCTGAGGACACTGCACACTCATAAAGTAGTGCCCTGGTAATCATAAGATAGCTGTGGCCCAACGCCTGGCTATCTGGCTTTATCGTCCATTTGTCTTGTATTGTCACCATAATTAAGTCAGCAATATACTGTATTAAAAAGAATTGAAGATAGTGTTTAGTGGGGTTATAAATGATAAGTAAAAACTAACTTAATTACAGTTTGTCTTCATTTTACAACCACAGCTTGCCCCTTCTTGGAGATTAGAAAGAATGCAGGTTTAAGGCTCTACCAGAGGCTGTATCCATCTTTTATATACAGTCTATGGCTATAGCAGACCAACATTATTTTTTTAGCACAAATGTAACACCTGCTCTCATGTAATTTTACATAAAGACAACTTCATTGAACTCCACAGTGTAAAGCTGTGGACTGGAAGCAACGTGACATCCAGAGATAGATTCAAGCATCTATCACACACCTTCACACTTCATTTGTTTATTTAAAGCTTGCCTGTGGAGGTTTTGGCCAGTATTTCTTGCGTTTTACGTTGTTTGCATAGTGCACATAAAGGATGCAGATGGTGTGCAAGCAAGCACGCATCCTGCTGTCTAAGAATCTAAAGTCACTGTGAATAACAAACCAAGAAGTGTCTTGACATACAGTAAATATAACTGAGCACTTAAAATCTATAGTATCAGCCTCGGTGAGATCATAATGATTGTCACAGTTTTAAGATTCCTCCCAAGCTTTCAGGATCATTTCTTTATCAGCGCCCCACTGTTGCATCATGATGAGCACACCCTTGATGAAAGGGTCACATAGTTCAATTTCAGCCTGTGCTCTAAAAGTTTCATCATACTGACACATCTCAGGCATTGAACATAGTTGATATATATATGAGGCGACTAGATCAGCAACACAGCTTGGGATTGGCCCTTGCTGTTAAATAGCACCATAAACCAAAACCAGCTTTAGTGCCAGAAAGATTAGACTGGGCCTGAACGATAAGGGTTACGAAACAGACCATTAAAGCTTGAACTGAGACAAGATAGAGAAATAAAAAATGGATGCGACTGAAACGCACACTCTACATTAATGTTCTTTTATATGTACAATCCATATGCCCTTATGAATTCCCCACTCATGTCCATTATTATTACCTCCAGATTTAAATTACATGTAAGGAAGAGCTGTCAGTGTAAGTACTGATGAAAAAGTAGGGAAGAGAATTATCATTATTAAAGCCAAGTGTAAAGACTTGTTATTTCAGTGCATCCTCGGCGTTAAAAATCACCGTGCACACACAGCAGGTCCATTCTCTGGCTCCTTCTGTGGACTGTAGCTTTCAGTCGGGCCTGGTTTTCCTCCACAAGTTCTTCCAACATAACAAAGCTGCTCGTGTAATAAGTACTAATACAAGTCATCACAATAGTTTGAACAATAAATATTGCATGAACTCTTGGACTTCCTTTGCTGTGCAGTGAATAGGAATGTGAGTCAAAAGCCAGAGGAGGATCAGACCCTGGTTTACTGGCTACAAATCATAAAGAAAATCTAAAGCTGCTCCCTGTGCTCCATTGGATCATTAAATTCCTGCTTTAAGTCTCTGTAAATCTGTGTGTTACTGCCCAACCAAGACATCAATACAAACAAGATCCTAACATTAGGCAGACAGTCATTCCATTACCCTCTCATGCTCTCAACATTTCACTTTATCTCTTTCACTCTCTCTCCAACATACTTCCTCCCACTTCTCATCAACCTTCTACATACGTCATACTCTATTTAAACTTTCTATTCTGAATAATGATGTAAAGTCATCAGCCTTTGAGGCAATTTTAACACCAACATTTGTAATTCTTCCCATTTCTCATATAATATAAATAGCAGGTCAACACCACAAACAGCCCGTGTGTCCCTTTAGATAGAAACTTACCTCACTTAAGAAATATATGCTGTGGATGGATTTCCTCACTTTCTCTCATATAGTTAGGACGATGGATAGATTATATTAAACACAGAAAAAGTTTCAAATAATAACTTCAAGTGATCACAGAGCAAAAAACTTCAGCCTGCACTAAACAGGCAGACTTCAGACTTCCCTCCCCCCCCCCCAAATTCTATGATGCCACAGAGGAAATTTCTCTAATAAGGTCATCTTAGACAAATGAGAAATACAACTGTAATTCTTTATTTCCAGCTCCATAAGACGGAGGGAAGGCAGTGAGGGATCCAGGACTAGTAAAGGAGACAAGAGAACAAGCAGAGTAAGACACACAAAATAAAGAAAAAAAATGGAGAGAAAAAATAAATGGCAGTGCTGGGCGGCCCTGATGTCAGAGTGAAAGAATGCAGGCCAAGTGGGCGGCAAACAAGAGTCGGGAAACTGAGAGGAGAGGGCATATATATGTGAGAGAGAGAGAGAGAGAGAGAGAGAGAGAGAGAGAGAGAGAGAGAGAGAGAATGACAGGCAGGAAGTTGGTGACAGATGGTGAAAGTGTTGTACTAAGAGGAATTAAGACAATAAACTACTGTGTGTGTGTGTGTGTGTGTGTGTGTGTGTGTGTGTGTGTGTGTGTGTGTGTGTGTGTGTGTGTGTGTGTGTGTGTGTGTGTGTGTGTGTGTGTGTTTTCTGACATAACCGGTGGTCTGTCAGTTTATGGTGGCCTAACACGATATTGACACAAGGGGGAATCCCGGGGGTCAGATACACTCAGACACTTTCTGGCACCTACTTAATGTGACTCTCTCACTGGCCTGACTCCTCTGGGTTAAGTGAATCCCCACAGTGGGTGTGTTGGTGTGTGTGTGTGTGTGTCCATGTGTACTAGACCATAGCACAGCGTAAGTGTGATGTTGCCAGTAAGATCAGGTGTGAAACCATGTGACAAAAGATGAGCCACATGCTTGAAATTAGGTTTATAAAAACTGCAGGCCAGTTTGCACACACCAAATATCGGGACACTCCCTGCCCTTCACACACATACACACCCCACACTTCCACTGTGGCAGCACTTTGGTCATGGTAGCATTTCCTAGAGTGTCTAGCATCCTCCACAAAGCCATAATCCTAGACTGAGCTAAACTGTCCGCTGAGTTCTGCAGAGATGGTTTCTGTGTGAATGGAGGGAGGCAGTTTGTTCATCTAAGCCACTACTACCTAAAGTTCCAGCTCTTCAACTACATTTTCAGACTGATGAGAACTTCTGGGAGGTGGCTCTCTAACCGTAAAACACTACCCTAAATTAACACCCTATTTTAAACTGTTTGTTTTTACAGCTGGTGATGTTGATGTGATACAGGCCCTGCAGAGGTTAATGGGTGTGACACTTCACAACAAGTCTGAAAGCATGCATTGAAATGCAGAAGGGCTTCCATGTAGCCATATATGCTTCTGTGCTTTCATAAAGACTCCAAAAAAAATCTATTCTGAAAAAAATTGAAAGAAAAAAAAAATCAATTAACACAGTGTGACTTTCCTTTCTTAGCTTTAGCATTCCAGATCAATAGTTATGAAGTATGCAAGGCCTTGCTTATTTTAGCAAGTCAATGCCAAAAGTCACTGTGCTCATGTTACAGCAGCATGGCTTCATGTTTTTTTTTTTCTAAATGAGCGTGTATATTACTGTAATAAATGAAAAATGACACAATTTCTTAGTTTCAGTGTTTGATATGTTGTCTTTACCCTTATTAAAATGTTTTAAATCAAATAGAGACCATTGCTTTCTGTTTTTATTTACGTTTTACAAAGCATTGGAACTTTCTGGAAAATGCCATCATGTCTTCGAAATTTCTTTGCTTTGACAAACTTAACAGAATCTTTATTTCAATATCTTACTTGATCTTTGATATTGTACACTATGTATACCACCGTATACCCCTGCAGCCAACTTATGGTGATTACATAATAATAACAATAATAATAACAATAATAATAATAATAATAATAATAATGAGAATGATGGTGAGAAATGGTATAGCCAACTCCTAATGACACAGAGGGAACTATTGTTAACACCTAGTCAACTCTAAACCCAAAGGAATGCCCAAAGTCTCCGTATGACTGGCATATGCAGGTACAGAGGTTAAAAGCACAGACAAATCATTCAGCAAACCATTTCAACATCAGACAGGTGTTGACTTGTTGAAGTGCAACTCAAACCATAGTACACATTCTGCCTGTCCTACCCCCATTCCCACCCCTTTTTTGTGTTGTGCAAATCTGTGCCAATACTCCTCAAGTCTTTCCTTCAGTCTCTTCTGTATCCCTCTCATATCTCCTACATTTTTTCACTCCCTCTCCCACCCCTCTTCACCTTTTCTAGTCTTTCTCCTCCACATTTCTCCTGCTCTTCTATTGATAGAGCCTCTCAGTCCTTTTATACCCAGCAGGCCTTATATGGAGAGGAGCTTCTGAGGAACCACTACAGACTCATACCAATTCCACTGACTAGCCAGATGTTTTAATTGCTCACATTTAGTTTTGACTACTCCTATAGACAAATCTTTTCTGAATACTCAAAACACACACACACACACACACACACACACACACACACACACACACACACACACACACACACACACACACACACACACACACACACACACACACACACACACACACACACACACACACACACACACACACACACACACACACACACACACACACACACACACACACACACACACACACACACACACACACACACACACACACACACACACACACACACACACACACAAAGTAACCCTAACCATCAAAAATGAATGCCTAACCAAATGGGCATTTTGTCCCTATAAGAGGCTGTTGGTCCCCACGAGTATAGTAGCATTCTAATTTTCGGTTCTCACAAATATATCTAAACATGGTATACACACACACACACACACACACACACACACACACACACACACACACACACACACACACACCTCTATAAAAAATTTTAACAGTGGATCTTGCAATGCTGCACATGTTTTCCTTGTTGTGTCTATTTGCATGTCCTGGAAGCTGCTATTGCTATGAGCTACACAAGTCACGAATACAGGATAAACAATGCACACAATATTGTTTAGACTGCACTAAATGAATAAGGAAGTATTTCATCAGATTTGACTAACAGCACAAAAATTGGGCAAATCGGCATGCATCCAGTCCACAGTATTTGTATAGGATTTAAATTGACTAAGTTGCTATGTTCCCAAACAGCGAATTTCCTGTTTACTCTGAGCACTTCCCCTTTGCTGATTAGATGTTAATAACAGTTCAGCTGTGAGGCAAAACAAAACCAGATTACAATCAAAAGAGTGTCAAATTTTTTTCTGCATGGTATAGCTCTGTCCTTCCATGTACATATGTGAGTAAAGCACCTCCCCTCCCTTCCATATGCATGCCCCAGCCCAGTATAAATGACGACAGATCAAGACAGTCACAGCATGATAGGTGGAGTTTGGTTGCAAAGAAGCTTGCACATGTGCAGTGACTGAGAACGTTAAAGCAGTGTAAATAGTACCAACTACTGAAGACTCTTTCCTCTCTTTATGTCATTTCAGAGCCGTTTTTCTGACTTCTATCTCTGCCCGTGTTATTTTTCCCCCTCCTATTACCTACAGTGGCTTGCAAAAGTATTCGGCCCCCTTGAACTTTTCCACATTTTGTCACATTACAGCCACAAACATGAATCAATTTTATTGGAATTCCACGTGAAAGACCAATACAAAGTGGTGTGCACGTGAGAAGTGGAACGAAAAACATACATGATTCCAAACATTTTTAACAAATAAATAACTGCAAAGTGGGGTGTGCGTAATTATTCAGCCCCCTTTGGTCTGAGTGCAGTCAGTTGCCCATAGACATTGCCTGATGAGTGCTAATGACTAAATAGAGTGTACCTGTGTGTAATCTAATGTCAGTACAAATACAGCTGCTCTGTGACGGCCTCAGAGGTTGTCTAAGAGAATATTGGGAGCAACAACACCATGAAGTCCAAAGAACACACCAGACAGGTCAGGGATAAAGTTATTGAGAAATTTAAAGCAGGTTTACGCTACAAAAAGATTTCCCATGCCTTGAACATCCCACGGAGCACTGTTCAAGCGATCATTCAGAAATGGAAGGAGTATGGCACAACTGTAAACCTACCAAGACAAGGCCGTCCACCTAAACTCACAGGCCGAACAAGGAGAGCGCTGATCAGAAATGCAGCCAAGAGGCCCATGGTGACTCTGGACGAGCTGCAGAGATCTACAGCTCAGGTGGGGGAATCTGTCCATAGGACAACTATTAGTCGTGCACTGCACAAAGTTGGCCTTTATGGAAGAGTGGGAAGAAGAAAGCCATTGTTAACAGAAAACCATAAGAAGTCCCATTTGCAGTTTGCCACAAGCCATGTGGGGAACACAGTAAACATGTGGAAGAAGGTGCTCTGGTCAGATGAGACCAAAATGGAACTTTTTGGCCAAAATGCAAAACGCTATGTGTGGCGGAAAACTAACACCGCACATCACTCTGAACACACCATCCCCACTGTCAAATATGGTGGTGGCAGCATCATGCTCTGGGGGTGCTTCTCTTCAGCAGGGACAGGGAAGCTGGTCAGAGTTGATGGGAAGATGGATGGAGCCAAATACAGGGCAATCTTGAAGAAAACCTCTTGGAGTCTGCAAAGACTTGAGACTGGGGCGGAGTTTCACCTTCCAGCAGGACAACGACCCTAAACATAAAGCCAGGGCAACAATGCAATGGTTTAAAACAAAACATATCCATGTGTTAGAATGGCCCAGTCAAAGTCCAGATCTAAATCCAATCGAGAATCTTTGGTAAGATCTGAAAACTGCTGTTCACAAACGCTGTCCATCTAATCTGACTGAGCTGGAGCTGTTTTGCAAAGAAGAATGGGCAAGGATTTCAGTCTGTAGATGTGCAAAGCTGGTAGAGACAGACCCTAAAAGACTGGCAGCTGTAATTGCAGCAAAAGGTGGTTCTACAAAGTATTGACTCAGGGGGCTGAATAATTACGCACACCCCACTTTTCAGTTATTTATTTGTAAAAAATGTTTGGAATCATGTAGAGCTGGGCGATATAAGATTTTTTCATATCACGATATGTTTTTTTCATTTCTGGCGATAACAATATATATCACGATATAAGCCAAATAACTATATTTGTAAGATTTAAATGTGCCGTTGCTCACAAGTAAAATGTGAAATAATTAGCAGCTTGTTTTAATTAAAATATTTATTTCCCATAATAAGTTCAACAGGGTAGATGTACTTAAGGAACATGAGACTTCAGTTTCAGATAAATAAAGGCAAATATTGCAAACTACACAAAAGGCAGCCGCTAAAGCGTTTAAGTTTCAAAATAGAACAAACAAAACAGACTACTAAATTGTCAATTCCACTTAGAAACAAAATATTAATTCTAAAAATAAATCTTAGGTCGTTTTACAGAATCCATCCATCCATTCGCTTCCGCTTATCCTTTTCAGGGTCGCGGGGGGGCGCTGAAGCCTATCCCAGCTGTCATAGGGCGAGAGGCGGGGTACACCCTGGACAGGTCGCCAGTCTGTCGCAGGGCCAACACACAGGGACAGACAACCATTCACACTCACATTCACTCACACATTCACACCTAGTGACAATTTCGATTATCCAATTAACCTATCCCCACAAGCTGCATGTCTTTGGACGGTGGGAGGAAGCCGGAGTACCGGAGGGAACCCACGCAAACACGGGAGAACATGCAAACTCCACACAGAAAGACCCCGGCCTGATGGTGGAATTGAACTCAGGACCTTCTTGCTGTGCAGCAACAGTGCTAACCACTGTGCCACCGTGCTGCCCTCGTTTTACAGAAGAACAGACAAAATTGACTAACTTTTGTCAATATCAAATAAACTGAGAACTAAAAGGAAATTCTCAATCTCTCCTTGTTGTATAGCTTAGCTTTTCAAACAGTTTTAACAGTTACTTTAGTCTGACAAAAGCCGAATGACGAATTAGCGCTTTCAGTCAGAGATTGAGCATGCACCGCTTTATTGTATTTCCAGACTTGCTTTCGGCACAATTTACAGTCTGGCGCTACTCCGCTTTTTGTCAGACTTGAAATAGCGAAATACCTTCACACTCACGGAACTTCTGTGGCCCTTCCATTCGACAAGCTCTCCGGCATTGGAACCATCATCTGTTTTTTTCTTCGTAACCTTCGCCACGCTCTCAGTTGATTTTTCTCTAGTCGGCAAACTCATTTCCTTCATTACCCGGGCTGCACGGCTGCAAAAACAAATACACATGTGCGCCTTTGGCGCTTGTGCTGTACGTAACAAGTCACGTGACGTGGACGCTGCGGCTGTGATTGGTTCGGCTCTGCGCTACTTAATTTGGATTGGCTGTTCTTTTTTTTCTTTTTCTTTTTTTAAGAGGACAAGAGAGATGAGGCCTATCGCAATAGTTTAATTTTTCTATCGAGAAAAAGTTATTTCGCAATACATATCGTTATTGTTTTATCGCCCAGCTCTAGAATCATGTATGATTTTCATTCCACTTCTCAAGTGTACACCACTTTGTATTGGTCTTTCACGTGGAATTCCAATAAAATTGATTCATGTTTGTGGCTGTAATGTGACAAAATGTGGAAAAGTTCAAGGGGGCCGAATACTTTTGCAAGCCACTGTATTTTCCATTTTTCAGGTATTATAAAATTAGCTGGTGTTTGCCTGCATCCACATACATGAACACAATAAAGTCATTAGTGTTCATCTAAATTTACATGTGAGTGGTACAGGAGGCAAGGATATGGAGAAAAGGGGAAGTTCCCCTTTTCTGCAAATTTTGTGAGAGAGCATGTAAGAGTTGACAAAGTGACAGTTTGAATGGAAGGCTCCTCAGTGGCCATCAGTTTGTCATTACAGTGTTTTTAACATGTCAGCACAAACCTACATTAAACTTGACAAATTACTGCGAAGGTTTGTTTGAACAGCTTAAACTATGAGAGCAATCTTCTGAGACAGTAACTTAACACAGATGCTCTTCCAACGCAAGGGAGCTGCTCTGCAGTTTGGTCACACAAAGTTCAACTGCAGCATCTTCAGAACGCTCTCCTCTCAAATTTAAGACTGGGGTAGGGCTGCTGAGGCAGAAGATACAGACACATACACATGCAACTGCTTCTGAGAAATGCACGTCTGTCATACTATACTAAAAGAATCTACACTAAACAAACTTTAGCTAGACATCACCTTTCATTTCATTTCCCACTTTCATCTAAATATTCATATCCACTTACAACCACACCGTCGGCCTCTAGTGAAAAACATATCACAAAGCAAGACAACTGCCCCTGTGCAGACCCACACACACATTCCTCTTGTTCAGGAGGTCATTTGGTTTTAGCCAGCAAGCAGACTAGACAGCTACATATGGGTCATCCTCAGTGATGAAATGCACTGCCAGACGCGATTGGCATCCTGAGACTGAAATAAACAGAGACAGAAGCATTTTCTGAATGAGGGTGGAAATGGGGATGAGTGGTAATATGTGGGAGACAGAAGGGCAGAATATGTGTGGAAGCCACCAAATGTGTTAAAAAAAAAAAAAAAAAAAAAAAAATAGTAAGATGGAAATCTTTAACCCGCAACTGTGGTATCACTAACATCAGCATAAACATATGGACAAACATATTGTACAAGCTTATAGAGGCTCCCAGTGATGTTCTCAGCTTAACATTTCCGGCATCTATACTGATGTTAAAATGATAAACACAAAATCTTTGCTGCCTATTGTAAAAACCGATATAAAGCTATGAATGCAAAGTCAAAAAGTGGTGACCGTGTGACTGAGTGGACAGAACTAGTATAAAACTGTAGAATCCCCATTTTAGATTTAGTCAGTGTGATTAAATATCTTTTTAAGAATGTATTCACTCAACTGCCACACCCATAATAATTCAATACCACTGGGGAACCTAAAAGAGCAGCTGTTCCAAGTCTCACTTTAGCACTGCAGAGAATTTACACAAACACGCACGCAGACACACATGTAACAACGTCTTAACCAATTGTCATAGTCAGACTGGGCAGGGCTGTAGATATTTCGATAGTAAAGTCACTAATTTCTGTTTGTAAAGCAGGAATGTGATGTGACAAATATGCTGTACATAAATCAGGAGTAGGAAATCCTGGTTGTCTGGGGCTTAAGGCGCTGCTGATGTTGTAATTTTGTTTTTTGTTCTTTTAAACTTCAACAAGATCTTTTTGGGCCTGAAGGGAAAACTGAAAGTCATTCCAGAGCAAGTCTGTCATTTGACAGTGTATCTCATACACAGTTTGGCAGGGTGCCCCGTTGTGTTAAAATATGATCTTGTATGTTTGGTGGCATTTTTTGATCAGAATTGCATCATCAATTCAATTCAATCCCCTAAGTCTAGTGCCGTGGACCTTCCCATCTTCCAGCTGTGCGCAGATGGACAGATTCCAGCATCATATTGCAATATTATACCTTCCACTATAAAACCTGTATCCACTGTATACCGAATACATGCCAATATGCCGAGTATACATTTTTATGTCATAAAAACTTTCATTTGACCTATACTGAGTCTCTGCTCTTGCATTAAAATGCTGCAGCCTGCACCTTGTTGACACAAATGAAGTAGTCTGTCAACAGTGACAGGCCCCCATTGGAAAGGAAGGCTGAAAATACCCTTCATTTAATTTTCACTATTAAAGGCTGCTGCCTGCAAGCTGCAGTCATCAATAAAACATTCACTACTTTCTTTCTACATCATCAGAAGCACCATTATTGCAAACTTCTTTGAAATACTGTGATAGAATTTTGAGGATTTAATCGCCCACCCCTCCAATTCCACCTTTATGGACTGCAGCTGGTGACTGAAAGCTCTTACAGTGTTGTAGCACAGTGATTTAGTATGAAGTATGACATAAACCCCTTACCATGTGAAACATAGGAGGATTAAACACATTTACACATTAACCCTACACGACCAACAGGTCTGTAAATGAATCGTCTAAATTCAAGAAAGCCCATATTAGAATGGATTGAATCTGTGCCTGAGTCCTGGAAACAACAATCAAATATTTTTAGGCTTTTTTTAGACTGACTGAAGAATGAGTGAACAGTAACCTAACCCAGCTACACCAGAACCTGGTGTCCTTTGGCTACTAATGTGCATTACATGGTTGTATGAGGACACTGTACATATGTAAGACATGGGGGCTGTCAAAAAAGCCTAGTTCATGACAGCCATTCTAGTCTCATCCATCAGCTGTAGTTTGCATTCCTTCAGACTCCATAGGTTGCTTTATTTTCATCTTTGCTTCTGCTGCTATCTGCCTTTTCTTTCATGCCACATCAAGTTTTCTTCAGAAGAATAGGGTTCTTATTTGTGCACTTATAATTCACGCAGTCAACCTCCTCCTTCCCCAACACTTCTTTCATAACTTTTCTTCCCTTTAATTTAATTTCTCTCTTTTCAGATTAAGACAACCCCTGCCTATATTAGTACTGACATTATCAAAGCTCCATGGAAAGACTTGGTTAAAGGTTAACAAGCAGGTGGAAAGAGAGAAGCCTTCAAAGAGTTACCCAAGGACACCCTATTATCACCACACTCCAGGCAAAGGAAAACAAAGACACACTTTCTAAGCTGGGCTGCCTATTCAGAATCCTGCAACAATTATTTGAAATTAGTTTTTCATGAAAGCCACGATATAAATTATTGTGTAGCTAGTACAACAGATATGAGAGCGTACTATAACAATCACTGAATTTTATAGTGAATGTGGTTTATTGGTGAACTTTGATACCAGAACTTGGAAAACTGACTAATGATAAGCTATCTAGGTAGTAAAGAGGGACTTGGATAGGCTCTTATTATACACACTCTCCAGTTAAACTGCTTTCACACATGAACTGTGGGCAGTGTTGGTAGAATCAGGGCAGACAGTTGCTCTATTTCAACAGCTCAACAAGGGGGATTCTCTGGCATCAGAGGTATTCTAACTACTTGGACTACCCTGTTTGGCTTAGGCGAGGGTAACGCATGCAAGAGCCACGCCATATGACACACACCCACTCTCTTTGAATTTACTAAACAATTACCCGCACTATTCTCACATTACACAGTTGAACAATATTATATACTTTGGAGCCGGGAGGTTAAAGCTCTGATCCACTGTCCAAGGTCAAGGCAGGTTCAGCGCATGTGCGAAAAAATAGAGAGCAAGTCATTTCCCCACATACAGATCATGGCCATGCAGGTGTATTTGGCAACATATAATAGCATTTTTTTTTAAGTTGACAGAACCTGAGAGAACACCAACATATGTGATTGATTTGCTAACGGACAGTTTCCACACATTTATATTCAAATATCAGCCACAGCTAACAAGCTAGGCTCAACCCTTCCTATCTTAAGTTTACTCACCAGCTGGTTCACTGGCCAGGCTGATGTTGTGGTGATCACTGATCTGCTGCTTTCCCAACAAGGACCTTGCCTCACGGTCAGACATACTCCAACTCCCCCATCTCCGACTGCTATTGGTGGCAAGAGTCCTTCTCTAAAAAACTGAGCTGGAAGTCAACTCCAATCAAAGGGTGCAGCAAGTGGAGATCTGGTTCATGGGGCTGTAGAGCAGAGCAAGAACTACCATTACTAGATACTGTACGATGACAGCGTACATAAGAAACTAATAAAGGCTGGAGCCAAGCAAAACAAAACCAGAGTGATGTCAGGTGACATTGACAATATGTGTAGCTGTCCTTCTTTGTTCCTACACTTGATATGAGTTTATTCTGTCACAAAACCAGAAGAAAAAAAAGAAAAAAGAAAGAAAATCCGCCAATTAACAGTTTGAGACAGATTTAAGATATGGACCCAGGGAGAAGAATCTTAGCAAGTATGCATTTTGCGATGAGGTTTACATTTCGGGGTTATGTCCAATATCGCTTAGGCACAAGTGTACCTAATAAGGCGGCTTACTAAACCAAAGGGCAGCAACTGTGTTGGGAAGGAATTTTATCAAGTTCTTTTTTCTCAGACTTTTTGTTTTCCATCTGCTTTCCAGTTTCACCTGACACAAACGTGCCTCATTCTCACATTTCAGTGTGAACACATCTGACTTGAATGAGACTTGCAGTGAGCTAAGAATAGTAAACCTGAATCTTATCATAGTTAGGAGGGGTGCTGAGTAGGGAGGGGCTAAAATGAGGAATTTATTTGAAGAATAAAATTTGAGCCTGTCTGAATTCTGCACAGCTGGGAAAAGCTTTAAATTTTCTGATATTTGCTCCAGAATGCCCATCAGCATACACAATCACTGACACACAATATGAACGCTTTTTCAACAAACACCGAGATTTGCCTTTGGTGTTATGTCACAGCAAACACAGAGCAGGTAGGTGTGCCTTTACAATGACAGATGATATTGAACATTACATAACCAAGAGAGGAGTGGACATAATCACATGCAAGTTCCCAGCAGGATCCGCAGAGCTTTGGTTGCCTGTTGCTAGAGTGAGGAGGGCAGATCTCACACACACGCAAACACACACGCAAACACACACGCAAACACACACGCAAACACACCTCACTAAAAAGGTAAATGTACAGGTGTTCTAGGACTATTTTGGGATGGTTTACACAGTTTGACTTGCCCAGTGTAAGGACAAGGAGAGTGTTCTTGTTCCTCAGACCACCTACCTACTGCTTATGTGGGCAGCAGAGCCAGAGTACAATTCAAATAAATATCTATTATTGTACGTTTATAACTGTTGTGTTTAACCTGGAGGTAAGCGTTTGAGCCAAATCCAGTAGGGTTCTGAAAACCAAACAGTCATGCTCTGATGTCCAAGAAAAATGACCCAAAATGTTACAACAGAACTACACAGCAGAAGATCCTCCAAACACCCACAGAGCTCCTCTCCTTCTGGCCTGCAGTGCCAGTACACACTGAACAAGTGCAAGAGCAGAGGAAATGGGATTACCTTTTTAGCTTGTATCATCGGGTTAATCTGAGTAAAGGTGTGCAGGTGAGGCTGTTTACAACAGAACAGGATTAGGAAGCAACTTAGTCAGCACTGTGGTAACTAAACATGAATGAGCAGTTCTTTACTTAGTCGAATTCAACCTGTCAGATGTGACTGAGGACTGAAGCCCTTCAAAAACACTTGTAAAAGCATGCAAGGACATTCTCACACATGCTAATATGTCAACTGTGTGGCTTAAATATGTGGCGCTGCACGGCGGTGTGGCTGTTAGCAGGCATCAGTCTGTCTCTTTTTACTGTTTCATCACATCAAATAAACTTGAACTGTGACAAATAAATAAATAAAACTCAAGCATTCAACTTTCAGTCTTTTGAGGACTTCCCATCTCCTACAGTCACACCGCATGTACAAAAATGGCAGTGAAGCTGGTGTGGATTTTGACTCATGTCCAGGGTGGTTTCCAGTCCCACACCAGTCAAGGCTGTAATACTGAGGAGAAGCAGGATGCAGTCACTCATAGCATTTATTCCCAGCAGGGCGGGGCTCGCTGTACCGCTGGGCAAGCTTTGGGATGTGGGAAAGAATTACATGGAAATGCTAAAGCAGCTGCCCACAGCTAAAACTAACCAGGCGCACATATTGTACTCATATACCCTACGAGACTGCGAGTCATCATCATACAGGTAACACACTCTGGCTCACTGTCAGACACAAGCTCTCATTACTTCCATTCAGCTAGAGGGTTCCAGCATT
This sequence comes from Oreochromis aureus, assembly GCF_013358895.1. Taxonomy (NCBI): domain Eukaryota; kingdom Metazoa; phylum Chordata; class Actinopteri; order Cichliformes; family Cichlidae; genus Oreochromis; species Oreochromis aureus. The sequence goes on from NC_052955.1 coordinate 35,558,651, forward strand.
ACTTCCAACACACTTTGCATTTGTGTACCACCTAACACCCTAACACTAACAAACACCATCACAAACTGTAAAGTGGTGCAGAAACAATAAAGAGAGCAGTGTTGCTCACTACTTGAGATGTTGAGATTCATTCTGATTAACCCTAACTATAGTGACTGACTGGTGTTACACTGTAATGGCACTGATGTTTACCCCACTACTGAGTCTAAGCACTTTTATGTAAATGGTTTTGTTAAAGAGATGAAGAACCAGACAAAAGTCATGAATTACTACACTCTTATCTGTCTATTTGACATCTTTTCATCAAGATCATTCTGTGACAAAGATAAATGACATTAACTGTGATTCTGTGCTTTCACTGATACAAGATGTTTAGTGGGAGGTCAACTTCGGTGTGTGCAGACATCCACTTTTTCAGCCAATTTTCTCTTAAACAAACATTACAACTTCTTTTTTGTACATTTTAACAGCAAGTGACATTTACCTCCTACTGGCCAACATTCCCAGTCCCTTTGTCTTTTTCTCCTATAAAGGGGACCACTTCTCCTTGTATCTAACCCGTATTTTTATTCTCAGACTCTACTGGAGTAGATTTGCATGATTGGCAGTTCTAAATCATTTTATTTTACCCTAAAATGGGCTTTGGTGCAGGACCACAGTACACGTTCTAAGCAAGCAAATTTTTTAAACACGCTTGCCTCTTCCTTTCTTCTGATTGTGCATTTTTGCAAGGGCCAGCCAATTTGGACAACAGGTGGGTGGAGCATCTGTGCTCACAGGCAGAGCTGTGGATGACCATATAAGGATACCTGTTCTCATCATACAGAGCCAAGAGTAGAAAGAAATCTGTCCGAGTTTATGCTTTGGGGCCCGCAGGTAATGCTTGTGCACATGCAGAGCTCATTGTTTGAAATGCTGTTTGTGTTCAACAAGAGCATTTAGTCCTTTTACAGTACCCATGTTAGGAACAGCATCACAGGTCAACTTTAACGTCACAGGGACTTTAAGGTCTTAACCTGTCAATGACACGAAAAACTTGAGCTGTTCTAACATGCAAATGTCAGTGTTCATAAAAATTGTACTTGCAATGCTTTTGATGCTTACAGTGACATCGGCTTCCAAGTTTATTCAACAAACCAGGAACAATTGAGGAAAAAATTCAAATGACTTTGATCTACACTTTCTTTTGGTCCTTCAACTCTAGCTGAATTCCTTTGAATACTTTCTGTAATCCAGTGCTTCAACTACACAAAGTTTCTGCATTAACAAAAAATAAATCTATCAATCAGTCACTTCAGTTTTTACAGTATTTCAGTTATTTCAAATCTTCGAAATCTGAACCTTTAAGAAGCAAGTACACAGTCATTTCTAGTTGTTCACAGATTGCTTATTCAGAAATCAGTCGTGGTGAGATGAGACACAAAAAAGTTTATTCTGCTTGTAGAAAGTCTACAACCATAGAAATGGATTGTACCAGCCCACATGGCTATTGTTGATCTGTTATTGTGCTCTCTATCTCCAACAGTCTATCTGCCCAAGGGTAGATCAATAGTCGCTCCAATCCAGCATCTCCAACACATTCCCATTTCAAGGTCTGATTTCATTTCCCACATGTAAACAAGTAGTAGTCGTCATCTAAACAACCTCCCACACGCTGCGAGCAATGCTAACTCAGTCTCATTCTATTTAATTATCACTTACCGTGATCTGTAACTTGTCACATCTTATTCTTCAGTTTTCTTTCACAATAGATTTACAACTCATGTGTTGTCTCTTATATAACTACTCACAAGAAGACAAAAAGACAGAGACAAAAAGCATATACCACCACTGCCTCTTAGTGATGACTTAAACTCCATAATATCTTTATGTAAGAAAAATAAAAACTCCACGTGTGGGCATTCACAATGTTGCCTTCAGTGAGTTGAACACCCAACTTCAGCTGTGAAAGTAACTTGTTTACAATTTTTTTTTAAGTTAGTTTAACACTATAACCAACACAGCCAACATCTACTAGAGCTCACTTCCATTAGTATCGAGTCTCTTGACTGTGTTGGCATCTTTAATTAAATTATTTAACAAATATTATGGTATGCTGTATGTGAAAGCCCATCCAAGAAGTTTCTGCTTCAGTTTTTTGTTTTTTAAACTCCAGTATTAACTTTAATCATTATCATGTGTCAGTACATCGCACTTGTTCATGGACCCAGCTTGCCAACCAAGCTTACTAGCGTTAGTTGTTAACTGAGCACTACACCCTCCTGTGCAAACATGGTCACTTATAGTTGAGAAATAAATAACGTGCCAGCTAACTCTGAGGCTTCAAAGGGCAGAGTCTAGAAAACAATGGGAGATACTACTGTGTCTATATCCATCTTTTATATACAGTCAACGATTCAACTAATAATTTCTTCAGTACAAAAATGCCAGTTAATTTAATTTTTTTTTAATAAACCCAAACCTCATCACATGCAGGCAGCTTAGTCACCTAGGAGGCATCACTTGTGGATGGGCCCTGACAGTCTTCCCGCCCACAAACCCAGTGTTTTGTACATTTCTCTCATTCGTGTTAAGTTTACCCTCCCTTTACCATGACAACCGTATCTTTAACAGTCATCCCATTTGCTGACATCAACAAGTCTGACAGGACAAGTTCACATTATGAGGTTAATGAAGGGAAATCCCCCACCCCCCACCCCCCCAAGTGAGTATTTCCTATAGCAAAGTTTAAGTACATTAGCGTGTATCAACACACATCACACTTGCATGCGTTCCTCTCTCTTCCTGTTGTATAGCGGATGGTAGTGATCTGGCTAAGAGCCAGGCTGTCAGGTGTGTCCTTTGCAGTCCTCTCAGGATCCACCTGACATGCAGCTGAGCAACTACAGGCCAGGGAAGACCTTCACCCCATCAACAGCAGGTCCTGTATCCGCCAAAACAAAATGCTCAAAGTGGGAGTCGCCCAGTGTTCTTTTTTATTCAATATTTATTCAGCTCCAGGCAATCCCCTAACCCATCTGGTCTCACTGCAATGTACTGCAGAAACTGGCAGCAGAAATCTGGCATGAAGGAATCTACTAACTTCCATAACAATGTGGAGGGAAGCATGACTGGTATTTGATCAGATAAACAGGCAAAGAGCAAGCCAGGACCAGTAAACTTTTTCCTCTCATGTGAATCCATGTAAGAATTAGATGTGAAATGAAAACTGAGAATGTGGGGGGAAAAAAACTGAGCTCATAACGTTATCTTAATAATCTAAAAAAAACACACGCACCCATTTCACAAACCCTTGCATTGTGTTTGTGCTTAAAGTGGGAAAGTGAAAATACCCAGCCATGCAGAAGTAGGAATACATCCAGTGAAGAGCCCAACCTCACCCTAAACTACCAAACTTCACTCTCACCACAACTCGGCCTCAGCCATGAACCAAAATATCTCCGAAAGCCCAGCCCGTTAAAATAAAATAAAGCCAGCAGTACAGCACTAAGGGAAGAACTGCCTTCAAGCATCTGCCCACATCAGCCCAATGGAAACTGCAGCTAAACGTGACTGACCACAGAGTATACAACTGGTGGAACTGCTTTGGAAAAATGTATTGACTGCAACAGGCTGATGTGCATTTTGTGCCAAGTAGAATAACTGTGCAGACTGTGCATACTGAAAATTCCACCATGTGCACTTTCTTTGAAGAGCTACCCAATTAGACCACCCTGCAGATCAGTACAACCCTGCTTCAGGGCTAATCGTCTCCAGTTACAAGCTGCCATTTAAAAAAGGAGCACTTTAACAGGACGCTGAGGAGCAGCTGCAGCATGCTAGTCAGCACAGGGAGGCCCTGCCCTTCAGGTGACCTTGAAGCAACTGGTCAGCTGGTCTTGCTGCAGCTTGACCCCTGGAGGACTATCCCGCCCATTCTGGTTCACTTGTTTCTGGTTTCTGTCTACACATGCATTTATTTAACTTACAGCACAGGGCTATTTTGTGTTCCCCTTTCTGCTGGGTGGGTAATCTACTTCTCTTATAATCAAGATGAAGCTCAGCAGATCAGATGCCAAAACACAATTTCCTCAAAGATAAAAACAGCATAATGGTTTTATAACACTGCGTCAGTATTTTTGATCAGATTTCTTGTCCTGTGACAGCCATCAGTACCTGCGGGCTGCATTACATGCCAGGTGCTTGCATTATGTTTACCTCTTCCAAACCGCACAAACGTTAACAGGTGGACAGGTTTGTGGACCAAGCCCTTCCTCAATTGCAGACACTCTTTCTCAGCACAAGTCTAGTGTTTTCTGACACATACACAGGGTCTCATAAAGTTCCATTAAGAGATGGTTCATTTAAAATGCCTAACACCGCAGCACCTTCTGCTCGCATCAGGTGTGCTAGCCTATGACGTGAGCCGTGTAGTTACTGTCTTAATCTGTGTCTGTCTCGCGTCTATAAAAAGCCAACCCCAACCTGAAGGATTTGATTTTGTGGGCTATAGGCCAAATCACTACGTGGCTAAAGGTCCACACCACTGCTTTTCAATGAACGCCAGTGAGCCAGCTCCCAGAAATTACAAGCCTACACAAGTGGACGCATGACGGAGGACGGAGGAGAGACTGCCAGACCAAACTTCATTAAAAAAAAACAGGGGGTCTCGTATTGGATTTCACTTGATACTTAAAAGAGTCACACCTAATGTTGATTCGTTAAACCGGTATATATGCAACACACCAGCAGGGCATGTTTAAACTTTGAACTTAAGCACTTAGCTAGGTTAGCTGAAATGCATCACAATTTAATATATTACTTATGACAGACAATGAAGCAGCGGTAGATAACAGAGTTTAACCGCTTTAACCACACTGTCCATTAACACGACTCCTGCTGCTTTATTACGAGTCTTAATGTATGGTTTAACTGCGTAAAATGACTCACAAACGGGCTGTGTCGCGTTTAAACCCCACATTATTTTTTATTTTTTTTAGAATGGCGTTTTGGTGAAAAGCTTCTCTCCATATGGCGCACACGGGGACTTTCAGCCCACTCACTCAAACATGCTGCACTGTCACGAATTACTGAGCAGAGACTTGTCGGTATCACAGCTGTAACCAGTACAGCAGCCGTGTGGTTAGAAGGAGCCAAAGTTAACAGTTAGCACAGTAGGGCAACTGAGGAGCGCGCGGGAGACACCTAGCTTAAAATCTGTGTTTAAACTGGTCGAAAGCTTACCTTACAACAGCCGAGGTCAAACGCGCTACGCTGCTCTTCTTTCACTCACTTCCACCGCTTTTCCACCGCTCGAGGTTTTGGAGTTGTCTCTCCGCCGTTTCAGTCAGTCCACTTACTGACTGGTCACTGTTAGTCAGTAGGTAACGTACTGTGTGCCGGGTTTCTCCTGACCCTCCCACCACCACTCCCAGCGCTCCAACCGTGGGATCTGCCTCAGTGCGGAGGCTTCTCCTGGACTGCAGGACGGCAGGTATCAGTTACACTATGCTTCGTGAACTGATATGCTAGTATGAAACAAACTGCCAGTGTGTCGTAGTTGTCGGGTGTTAAACTCTCTATGGGAGTGGTGTGGTAATTTCTCCTTTCCTTTTCTGTCATTAAAGGACAGCACAGCCCCGTAATACCAGGAAGTTAACCAAAACCCACCCTGCTACAGCTCCCGTAGGAGTCATATGAGTTTATTTCGGGCAAGTCGTGCACTATGATTTGCCTGCTAATACTCTTCAGGCGGTATTGTTATCTTCTTGTCTCTGGGACATTAGAAATCAAAAAACAAAACAATGTCTGCTTTTACTAGCCTGATAAATGGCAGCGTGCTAGGTGAGCTGACAGAGACTAAAGGCTTAAATGAGGAATGATACACAGACAGCTTTCGTGAATTGGGAGATCATAACCAGATCCCTTCACTTTAAAGCCAAACTCTCTGGGAGATCGCAAACTACACTCATAGCCATGTACTGCTGTCCTCATACTGACACACCCATCTGAGCTCTGAACGGGTTAAAAGTATATCCATCGGCACCTCTAACGGGTGGGTTAGAAAACGAATGCGCACAGACATAAAAGTAGACGTGAAAATGCTAGATATTTGAGTCTGGAGGAACCGCTAACCAGTGCCATTCAGCGGCAAACTGCACCTCAGCAGTTCCATTGAGCGGCTCTCGTCGTTTTCACGGGGTTCTCGTACCCTCTGCTGTCTAAACAGGCGTCACTGCACCTGCACGCCATCACTGCACAGCTCTTCCTCGTGACAGGAGACTCTCCAGTCTGTTGCCTCTTCCTCCAAAACAAGTTCCATGTTAGTTGGATCCAGCTTTTAAGCACTTATTTTTATAAGCAGCTCATAAATGAAACCACCACAAATGGTTTTCATATTTCACCAATTCGTAAGTTATATTTTCCCAGCTGTGTTTCTACTGGTAATTTTATGAGTCTAAAAATAACATAACTAAAATTAACTGATTGGGTATCCATTATGTTTAAGGTTTTTGATTATAAACACAGCAAGAGATACTATGTTAATATTGTGTTTGAGGGTCCCAGGTGTGTCCCTATACTTAGAAATAGCACATGTTCTTACCAGTTACTTTTTCAGCCATTTCTTGCCACCTGTCCCAGCTTTTTGAGATATACTGCTACCATCAAAGTCTAAATGAGTTAATATTTCCCATGAAACAGTCAAATCTCTCAGTTCAAACATTTGGCATGTTTTCTATGTTTCCTTGTGAATAAAATATGGGCTTCTGAGTTTCTAAAATCATTGCATTCTGCTTTTACTTTACATATCGTCCCAAGTTTTTTCAGGTAAGAAAGAAATCCATGAAAAAGAACTAGAAATTTCCACCCTTGCTGCTAAAATTTTCCTTTACAATAACTGAAATGTTGTTGAAGTTTTAAGATACAACACTGACAGTAGCTGAAGCAGAGAATGAATAAAAGGTTTACTGGGAGTTTTTAAAAAAGCATGATTTTTTTTTTAAATTATTGTACTTATGCATGAGTGAAAGTCAGTGTCATGATGTATATTTGAAAATATTTCATTTGCACTTTTTATGGGTTCCTTTATAACTGTCCTTATTGAGCATCGTCCAGACGTGACACAGCTGTCATTTTTTGTGTCACTCATGCTTTCTCTCTTCCCCTAGTCCAGATAAACATGAAAAGACTAATGCTTTTTCCTGTGCATACAATACAAAGTTATGAGGCTCAGAAATTCTAGAAAATCTGATGCAAACCAAAGAGTGCTAAATGTTCATCCACCCCTGTGAGGGCCTGTAACTCAGATAATGATATAAGATAAAAACACATTTTTCATGCCTTTTAGTTATTAAAAAAAAGTTACCTGATTATGCAAGGGTCAGATAGACTCAATTTTGTAATATATGAATCATTTATAAGAAAAAGATAACATAAATGGAGCTCCTGCACTAAGTATAAGATAAATAAGGGTTGTTTTCGCCTGCCAATACTCCAATAATTAAAATTATTGGTTAGATGTGAGTATAATCATACCCTTTAAGATTTTCATTGAAGAATATTCATTGGGAAAACTTGACAGCTATACACGTTCATACAGCTGAACCCTTGCAGTTTGGCTGTACATTTAAGCACCCAAACTTTCCATCTCTCTCTGACCTCCCAGTGCCACTGCTGCCCTCCATCGCTGCCTGCTCTGTGAACCCCTAACTAGGCTTGCTAGTAAAACTGCACCATCCCACCATACACCTGTAGGCTCTGACAGCATAATACACCCCATTTTCTATGAGTGTCACAAGTGCAGTCAGTGATGAGCTCAGAGCCTAGATGATAAACTCTAACTGTACTCAGTGCAGTTCCCTGCACTGGACTTTGTATCAGATATTACTGCAGTTATGCAACGTGTGCTGTGCTCATGTGAAGGTGACCTCAGTCTCAATTGGGTGACGAAGCAAGAGCTCAGTTGTAATGTGACTGCACTGCCAGAGGGGGGAGTGATCGATTCAGCCTCAAACAACCCGCTACTAATGACACACACACACACGCACGTTGTATCCTGTTGGCGTTGAGTAGATGGGCAGAAGAGCTGGTCATGACACTGTCCCCTTACCTTCAGGCCCAGCCCTGTGTCCTCTTCACTTCCCTTCCAAAATCAACAAACAGCAGCACACTTGATCTTTCCTTTTCTCCCAGGATCAGTTAACACCATATCGTTCTGATTTCACTTAACAAAAACTAAAAATGTTTACTTGACTTATCTGCTGTAATGCAGCAAAAAGATCCTACATTAGTCTACAAACTCAGTGTTATCCCAGCATTCACTGACCAGCTCCCAGACTTTTCAGAAAGGGGGAAAAGCATTATCTATGGACAAGTTTGAACTGTATAAATGTTCTGAATATTTTGCACACTTCATCAGTAAAGTCAGTACTTAGTTGTTCATGCTGAATTAATTTACCGTCAGACTAATTGAGTTTTGCTGTGCTGTGTTGTGATTGTAAAATCACAACACAGCACCTTTAGGAAAGGGTGTCGATTTTTGATGGTGAAAGACACACGCACGTTATAGGTCAGGGAACGCACACTTTTCACATGTACACAGACGCAGGGTGAGTTGACCTTTAAGGAATGTGGGAAGGGGAACGAATGAAGCCATGTACTGGAATGTCTTTGTCGTTTCCTCCCATCCAGGCTACGGTACATTCCAGTCCTCCCCAGTCATTACTAACCAGCACACAGCAGGCTGCATTAACCACACCACGTTTGTCTTTCTAGAAATCTGAGACCTGTGTCTTCCAGTGCTTACACTTTACCAAACGATACCTTATCCCATAAAGGGACTGCTTTAAAAAAAGCTAATTCCATTCAATCTGTAGACATCTATATTTAGATATTACGTATTAGCTTAGCACTTACAGTATGAACTGCTGAAATGTAAATGAAATGTCAAATCAAATCAAATCACTTTTATTGTCACATCACATGTGCAGGTACACTGGTACAGTACATGCGAGTGAAATTCTTGTGTGCGAGCTTCTCAAGCAACAATACAATAACGTAAAACAAGCAAAAATATAAGAATGGCTAAATCTGAAAGTAATAAATATATGTACAATATTAAAATGTGTTAGCCATATAGAGTCTATTTCAGAGTCTGGGCATATTTCTTTATACTGTGTCCGCTCGCCTACATGTAAAGCTATGGCTACTGCCAAAAACTGCGGTTCCTCTAATGGCCACTTGAGACAGGCTTCAAAAGTGAGGAATAGACTCCCATTTTAAATGCCGAACTTTACACCATTAAAGGCATGTTTACACCCTAATACAAAAAAGTTTTTGCTCTTTATAGATAGTTTTCCCCTTCCTTCCATTTGGAAACCGATAAGGCTTAAATGTAGGAGCACAGAAGCTTTGCTCGACATCTGTGTCTACTTGGCCTCCTCTCTGCTAATTAAAGGCACTGAACTGGACTTCTTTCTTGTTTGTTCTAGAGGATTATCCAACTAACATTATGGCCTGTTTTAAGGTACAGACGATTTCTGTTTCTGCTTCAGTTTTCGGTGATTGAAATTCTTCTTTCGTTTTTTAGCACTAATTTCTAACTAGGCTTGCTAGTAAGCTACAAAGATTCACAGGTTAACTTGGATAAATCGATTATGAAAAACAAGAGGAATTGTTAAATTATTCCGATACGAGATTTAAATTAGACAGCTTGCTGAAGGCTGATGGCAGCCATCTTATTTTTCCATTTGTATTACCTGCACCAAGTAGTGGTGAGTCTATAGGGGGGCATGGGGTGTACTAATATTAATATTTAATACTTAAGATGAATAAGATTTTTTTCTTTACGCAGTCCAGTAAAAATATACATGGGCCAGTAAAACTTAGAGCCACTGACCTGGAGCTGTTAGGCTGGACGCTGAATTATTATTAACATTAATTATTGACATTATTAACATCTACACCATTATAACTTCCGTTTTCTACAACAGGAAACGTTGCATCAAAGCACAGGCCAAATCTGAGAGAATGCTGATACACTTGCTTTCCTTCATTAAATCTGGTCCTTTAAAGGCTTTCAGGCACACTTAAACGCACAGACAAAAAAAAAAAACACATACACATGAACACATATACACGGACACACCAAATCGACCTCATCCAGGAGATATGATACTCTAAGAACTCTTTTTTGCCTCCTACTAATGTAAGAAAGCATTCCAAGAAGACAGAATATTTCATTTTATACCTTAGTTCAGATTGTATATATAACTCATTTTTTGACATTACTGTACTTTATTTTATTTGTATTTTAATTACTTTTGTTTTAAGGAAAATGTCTTTGAAGATTCTCAGTCATCCATTTTATCGTAGTCTAAGAAGCTTGGAAAGAAAAGCGTCTGGACTTCTTTGAGTTTCTTGAAGACGTGTCACCTCTCATCCAAGAAGCTTCTTCAGTTCTAAGAGCCCCAAGAGGCTCATGGCCCCCTATTGATCCTCTACCTAATCACATGAGCCAAGGTGTGAAAACGGGTGTGGGTCACAATCAGCCAAGATTTTGGGTGAACCCATTGTAAAACCTAGCCCCACCCTATCATGTGACTTACTGAGGTCAAATGGCCCAGGATGTGAGTGGGCGTTAAGGCGTCTGGGAAGGGATCTCAAAACTGGATTATAGATGGCAGACAGTTGGTGTCGTAAGCCAGGACAGCCTCTGTTCAAAGATGGTCGTTCACAGTGGACATAGATGGCTTATTTCACTCCTCTTTCAAACCATCTTTCGCCTCTGTCCAAAATGTGAACAGTGGCATCCTGGAAAGAGTGACCTTTGTCCTTTAGATGCAGATGGACAGTCGAGTCTTGTCCCATGGAGGTGGCTTTTCTATGTTGTGCCATGCGTTTATGAAGTGACTGTTTGGTCTCTCCAGTGTAGAGGTCTGAGCATTCCTCGCTGTGCTGTACAGCATACACTACGTTGTTAAGTTTGTGTAGGAGTTTTGTCTTTAGGATGAACCAGTTTTTGTCTGAGTGTGTGGTTGGGTCTGAAGTACACTGGGATGTCGTGCTTGGAGAAGACTCTCCCGAATTTTTCTGACAAACCGGCTACATAGGGGATGACAATGTTGTTGTGTTTGTCTTTCTGATCCTCCCAGTTGGTGTCTGATCTTCTTTTCTGTGCATCTTTGCTGACTTGATGAAAGCCCAATTAGGTATAACAACACGTTTTAAGAGCTTCCTTTACATGTGTGTGTTCTCTCTTTTTCCCTTCGGGCTAAGAGGGAACATTTTCTGCCCAGTGTTGTAGGGTCCTGATTACTCCAGGTTTGTGTTCCAGTGGTTGGTGGGAGTCAAAGAGGAGGTACTGGTCCGTGTGTGTGGGCTTCTGGTAAATTTCAATGTTGAGGTTTCCATTCTCTTCGATGCGCATGGCACAGTCCAGGAATGCCAAACTGTTATCCTTTGTGTCTTCCCTGGTGAACTTTATGTTTTTATCCACAGAGTTGATGTGAGCAGTGAAGGATTCTACTTCTTGGGTTTTGGTTTTGACCCAGGTGTCATCAACATATCTGTACCAGTGGTTAGGTACTGTCCCTTTAAAAGAGCCAAGAGCTTTTCTTTCCACTTCCTCCAGACGCTACGATATGACCCGATGTCATTATTGAGTTGGTTTTGTACCACCTGATAAAAACAAGTTCAATATTTGCCTTTGTTTTAGCCCTGCTGTGGGTCCTCACCCACCTTTAGTTGGAAATACCTGCCTGTGCTCACCAGCTTGTCAGTAACTTTGCTTTTGGACATGCAGCACAACGGGAGAACATTAAACATTAAACATTTGGCCTTCAAAGCAAAACAAGGTAAGAATTCTGTGCAGAGCTGAAGGGAACTGGGAGTCTGGTGAAAATTCTCTATAAGTCACTCTATATTCAATTTATTGTTAGCATATAAACATTGGATGTAGCAGCTTTCAAATGCATCATATGCAGTGAGGTTACTTGACTCACAACATCCTCTCTATAATTAATTAGGTGAGGGCTGACACTAAACCTTTTACACTCAATGTTGCACATTCCTACAATATTATAACTGTGCTGGTATTTACTGAAAATATCCAAAAATGCCCTTTGTATCACCAAAGAATGTTTTAGGGAAGACACTATGAATGTGAAATTGCTACTTAAAGCACCATGACTTCTTTAAAGAGGGTTCTTATTCACTCTAATTAACACTTAGCATCATGAGTCTTGTTCTGTAACACAGTACAGATGTCTCTAACGTGTCCAGAAATTACAGAGGCAGCCTGGTTTGACTTGCATAATTACCTCTGAGTAATGCATTTTATAATTCTGAGAGCGCTGCTCAGGGCCAAGCAAGATTTAAATGCATTTACTAACCACAGATCATTTGATTTATCACCACAGACAGCAGATTCTGAAGCAATTTACAGTTCTTAAATTATGTAAAAGTTTCTCAATGTCAACCCTGTGGGAGATGAACCCTATAACCTCAGCTGTGTCAGCACCTATGTCTACCCACTGAGCTGCATAAAACCTTTGGAATGAAAGATGAGTGGAAAAATCTGACTCCAGAGCTGGCCTCAGCCGTGGTCACAGTGTGTATGCAAACTGACCTTGCAGTTGTGGCAGTGGTTTTCTCCGTTCATCCCCGGAGAAAGGATGATTTCCCCTGTCGGGATTAGCTGGATCTTCAGTTCCATCATTTTCTTCTTTATTCCTTTAGCTTCTGTTAAAGTGATCCTGTTTTTTTCTGTGTTTCTTGTTCCTCCCCAAAGAATCGCAACTCCTAAGATTGAGCAGAAAGAGAATGTGCGTAGAAGATCATCCCAAGAGATTCCTTAAAGTTAAAATGCAGCTAAGAGAGATAGTAGGTTCATTTGAAACACATGCAAGATCACAAATCTTTCTCTGAAATGAAAAGAAACCACTTGCAGTATCTTTCAGTGGGAGCCCTTACCTGATGGAGAAATGTTATTTCATGACACGAGGATCAGTAGACATACAGTAGTGATAGTAGTTTAGTAGCATTGGCACAGAGATTTGAGGTTGGGGTGTTACCTGTTGCAGAGCGGAGAGTCACAGTGAGGGGAGCTTCCTCTCATGCAGCCAGAGGATGTTGCCTCTCTGGCTGGATTCACGGGAAGGATATAGTACGCAGCCTGACTCAAGATGGATGCCACTTACAGAGGATATGTGTCTTTTGTTTTACAAGTGTATGTGAGTATGTGTCTTTTGTTAGATAAAACAAGATATGTGCTCTCGTAGCGAGTGATAAACCAATTCGTATCTTCAATAAAATAAACTATGCATAAGTCTAGCTAATAAAAGTGTAGATCAGTGGTTTTTAACATTTTTTGCCTCAGTCAGAAATGCCCTATCTCTTGTTCTGAACATGCTATTTTAAGCAGATTTTACACGTTAGACTATTTAATGCCATTAATTTAGAAAGACAGAAATTGTTCTTTGTTTTTCCATTCAGGTCAAAGTTTCCACTTGTAGGATATTACTTGGAGTGACAGAATTCAGAGATGCTTCATCAAATTATCTACTTTTACTATGATTTATACACCACTTATTTTTAAACTATTTAATCATTATTTTTCACAATATATTTAGCTTGTCTTTTTCATTTCTTACCTTAAAGGAACTATATTTCACCTGCTTATTGTTTAGGCCTAATTTAGCTAGCTAGTTAACTATTTATTTAACATCATTATTAAATGATTTGAACGATTAAAACCTTTCACTTGTCTTTTCATTTTAGTTTAAAAAATGTTGCTCTTTCTACTATTTATCTTCTTTTACCATTTATTTGAACACTATTAGTAATTTACCTTTTACTTTTAGCTAGGATTTAACCTTTCTCTCTTTTAGCTACCTTTCTGTTACTGGTATTTAACCTTTTACCTTTTACAATGAGCTAACTTAGCTTAATTAGCTTAATTAGCTTTTGCTTGCCAACTAAATCATTGCTTTTAGCTAATATTTCACCAATCTAGCTAGCTAGGAGTAGGTTGTTGGTGACTTTAAGCTATTTTATACTTAGCTGGATATATTTATGCACTAAATATGGCCCAAAATTTAAATTATTCACTACTTCTGGCTTTTTTACTACTCATCAATAAGCCAGCGAGCTCTCTGTTTTTACCATCTAGCCAATACTTTATACTTAGTAAAGTGCTGCAACCTCAACATGTGCTTGTTTCTTAATTGACTAAAGTTAACATTATTTTTGCTATAATTCTTATTTTAAATGAACTACATTTTACCCCAAAATGGCTACCTATGGTTTTGGCTCCTGTTACATAACTAATCATTGCATGCACACACACATACACACATACTGGGTTGGTCTAAACATGGTTTCCTTCTAGAAACAGCATCCTGCTTCAGACATTTACAGCACCCACCCAGATGATTTAGTGTGTATGTATGTGTGAGAGAGATGCATTTTTGTTTGAGAGTGTGCATGACGGAGCCCACTTGTGCTTCCCTAAGGATATACAGTACATGCAAGTTGCACGCGTTTGCATCACTGGCTTTCTAAAAACAAATAAGGGACTTGTGCTGTCATAGTGGTGCGCTTCCTCAGAAGGAATGCTTCCAGGGGTAAAGGGGTAATGTGTGACACTGGAGTCAGACATTGGTGGGTGTGAGACAGAAACATAAACAGCTTCAGTCTGATAGATAAACATGCATCATTTGCATGATCTTCCTAAACTGTCTGATGACTCCAGACCCCTCACACCCTGTTGGTTCACTGTCATCACCACAGGTCACATCCAGTTATTTTGGGACATCATAATATGTGTGGTGAATGGCCAAGCCACAGAAAAGATAGCTTTACATAGAGGGGTATGTCTTGAGAGTATTTGGCTCTTATCTCTCTCAGTCCTGTGCTATAAAAGATTTTTTTGATACGTAATAAATGAGCAGTAGCATAAAAAAGGATACCTTTCAGCATGTGCGTCACACAGGATTTGTATGTCCTGTGTTTTGCAAAGGGGCATCGCACACTGGTGTTAAGAGAGGGGAAGTGACAGAGACACACATCCTTTGACCTCTGACCCTAGCTGGAGGCATTCCTGACAGCTTGGCATCAACAGGAAATCTGTAGCCTTGATACACACACACACACACACACACACACACACACACACACACACACACACACACACACACACACACACACACAAACATTCCTACACACAATCTTGGAGTTGAGACGTCTCTGCCCAGTTCTATTTTAAAATAAGAACACATAGTTTCAAAGTGATTGACTTCCAAGGAAAACACACAGTTAAAAAGGAAAATGAAATGGAAAAGACTGAGCACAGTGGCCACAAATGCAGATTATTTGTAGTAAAGTAAGAACTGTAAAATAATGCACTAATCCCCATCACTCCAACTGTAATTAGATCTTCACTGATGAGGACATGGCAGTTAAAAAACCTGTTACTGTAAGTCTAAGTCACAAAAGGGTTGTAATCATTTGTTTTCCTATTTTCCTGCATAAATTATCATATCCGTTTTCTCACTTTGGACACTACACTTCCTTGCTTTCCTTTCCATTGCCATGGAGAAGTGTCTCAGTGGTTACAGTAGGGTAAGGCAGATCCAAAGCCACTTTTTCCGTCTTACATTAATGATGTGTTATCTTTTTTATACATATGTGTGTAGTGTTTGTGTCACTGTGTGATTCCTTTGCTACAACAGTCTGAAGGTAAGTCATCATATGACAGAGGTGACTCCTCTCAAGGAGAATAATATTGGATTTTTCAGGCCAAGACTTCTGACTCAGCCCACCTACAGCTGTGATAAAACCAATAATCTGCATCCTTTTAATTTAGTGATAAGTTAAGTGGTGAGTTAAGTTCAAATGAATTTGATGAGTGGGATTAAGTTTGTGTTAGGCTATGCAAAATGTTTAATATTACTTTTTTACTGGCTTTTTTGTATTTTATAAAATTCATTCATTCATCATTAACATGAAAGCTTCAAAACTGTGTTAAAGCCTCTAAACTAAATATGTGATACACAAACTTTTGATACCATTAGCTACAAATAAGTTTATTAAAGGCAGCAAAGTTTTTAGTATTATGTATAAAGCAATAGCGAAACATAATGGCAGTGGCGGTCCTAGCCTGTTTGGCGCCCTGGGCGAACACTCCCTTTGGCGCCCCCCACCCACACACACACACACACACACACACATACACACATACACACACATATGAAGAGAGAGCGAGAGAGTATGCATGCAAACGGCTACTAAACAGACATCATAATTTGTCATACAATGAGAACAGGACAAATCAACAATTGACTCTGACTAATTAATATTATATTATTGTATATATTGTTTGGAGTTTAGTCTGTTACTGTTACTATTTTTACCATTTCTTCTTGGAGGAACATAACCCACATAATTTCCTTAGAGATTAAGAAAGTATTCTGATTCTTAATGTTTTAGGATACATGACCTGCCATTATCCAATGACACATCTGCTTACCTGTATATTTTGCTCATTTCTCCTTGTAGGAGCCATAATTAAATGTATTGAATTTTAATGATCACTGGGTTTTCATTTGTTTGGTTGCTATGGTGATGTGTAACGGGAGTCACGTGGGTGCTAGCAGTGACATTAAGAGGGCGTTGTCAGTCTGTCTTTCACTGGTTTGATTTTGACAGAGAGCAGGGCTGGGTAGCCGTAGTTTTTGTTGACCGCAGCCAACGAGTTTCCCCTTGTTGCATTAGAGCCTGTGATGTTTTAAGAGTTTGAATCGCGAGCCGATCACATTGCTCTGTAAACTTTTCAAGCACTTTAATAAACAAGCAAGCAATTCCACCTCTCGCATTATTGCATACAGTTGACAGCGCATCAGGCAAATAGGCAGGCTCAGTCCCCGGCCTCTAGCGACTGTGGAAGTCGCTACACTCCTCCTCTTCTTTTCTCTTTTTTTAAAACTTTAAAAACGGGTTGTGTGTGAGACTTTAAATCAACAAAACATAAAATATACATTTTAAATTGTTATTGATCCCTTTACCCCGAGTCCTAAGGTGTATATTTATTTTTTTACTCTTAAATATTTATTGTTCGTTTACTTGCACTGCAGTAACTGGAGCCTCGTCGTCTCGTCTCTCTATATACTGGACTGTATGTAGCGGAGATGACAATAAAGTTTACTTTGACTTCAGCAGCAAGCAGGCGCACCGAGGGCTCTCACGCTCACTTTTCGCGTATAGAATTTTGAAAAAACATCGGTGCAAATTATAAGTCTGTATCATAATGTCTGCTGTTTTCGTGTTTGTTGGTTTGTTTTTGTTTTGTTTTGTTTTGCGAGTTGGTTATTAGATGCTGCTCCAGCCAGCCAGAGAATCCCCCGCCGCCCCGCCCTCTCCTCCCTGTGCCGTAAGCAGCAGGCGCACCTCGCAAACGGAGGGCGCCCTTACTGCCAGCAAATGGGCGATAGAAACCCGATCGGTGCCTACGACATTCCCGATATGCGCTGGCTGATGTCGGGGCAGCATGAGTATGAGCATTTTTTTTTTTTTTTTTTTTTTTTTTTTTTTTTGCCGATACCCGTGATGCCGCCCCCCACCACGATGCCGCCCCGGGCAACCGCCCGTGTCGCCCGTATCTAAAACCGCTACTGCATAATGGATACAAATAGATAGCTAAAAGTATTAGCCTAATTAACATTCTACTATCTGTTAGCTAAAAGGAACTTTGTTACAATGTTTAGCTTTTTTTAAAGTAACAATTCAGAACCTGAAAAATGACATTTCAGTTTTGAGAAAGATGTATATCTGCTTTTATATGAAATAAATGTGTTTTGAAATAATTTATAGTGTTTTTAGTCAAGAATTGACTAAAAACAAGAATGCCTGCAAGTATCCTTGGATCCGAGGAGTATCCAAGAGTATCCTTGGGATCCTTGGGTAGCATTGACCATGTTTGTTGATGGTGGTGGTTATGATTTTTTTGTAGTTTGTAGTTTTCAAAAAATTCTAAATATAAAAATACCAAAGTCTTGCACATCTTTGATTCCACTGGCATGCCAGGTTGAATATAATTAATAATATTTATTGTTCAGGTTCCTTTGATGTTGTTCACATTCCCCTCTTTATGGCCCATAACCATGATATGTCTTCAACATGCTCAAACATCCCTCCCGCACCTTTTCGTGTGTTCTGTCTCTCAACTTACACCTTTTTATTGTCACTGGTTACATTTCTCATCATTGTTTGTCTTCATTTTCTTTTCATTAGCAGCTGCATCACATCTATTATACTTGTGATAAACAATTTTTTTTATATATAATGGGACTTTATATTGCTCTAGCCAACATGCATTTCCTGCATTCAGTCGTACTTGTGACACTGCAAGTCGTTGTGTACACATGTGTAAACGTACAGTATTACAGCTGCATGGATCAAGGGCATTTGGGCACTGCAGGCCAAGTCCTGTAACCAGATCCCACGCGGAGGCTCGGCCCAGACCAGATCAGGCCAGGGCTGAGTAAATCTCACAAGTGTTGTCTGAAAATAACCCTAGCTATTTATAACAGCTGTCTCTACAGTCGAACAGGAAGTTCATAATATTTCACTGACGTTTGTTCCCCAGGTCCCACTCTGCGAGCAGTAATCTTGCTCCGACAACAGAACGCTGGCAGTTTCCAGTTTCCACAGGAAGGCAGAGGAAGCTAGAGGACGCCGATTAGGCTGCAGATGTAGAAGACGGAGCCACTGACACGATGTCCAAAACACTCCCTCTGGAGAACAGTGTCTTCAAACATAATTACTGGAAAGTTAAACTATTGCCATTTTTTTTCCTTTATAGCACTTCCATCTGCTGTGTAAATCTGGAAATTATTTTAGCACAAGTGATGTATTATCAGATTAGCTGGAAGTTGCTGCCCTCTTGAGGTTTCATGTTTCAGCAGGCAGATCTCTAAAACACAGATAAAAAGGTGCTGTTGGAAGCTGACAGTCAAGGCTTCTATGACCAAGACCACACCCAGTGACTCGGATAAGAAAATTGAATAATGAAGGCTACATGCTACTTGTCTTTTATTAAATACTACCTTGTGGCAGTGGCTGGACATGTTGTTACTGTTAGCAGTTTCAACAATCTATTGTCTTAATTTATTGATTAATTTTATATGCTATAACTATATAGCCAGCACTATTATTTCAGTCATAATCAGTTACTTTTAACAAAAATATTTGCACCATTTACTTTTAGCAAAAAAGAAAGTGCGAACTGTTTTGCTAGTTTATTTTTCCACTTATGAATTAAATCAGATTCTTACTTTTTTTAAATAATCCATATAATCCATTTTATAATCCATAACTTACTTGTATCTAACCATTTTATACATTTGTTTTAACCTCTCTATTTTGAGTAATCATTTTACATTAGTTTTAGCTAACCAGTTATAATCGTAACCTGTATGTAACAAAAATTTCAGTGATTTATGCTTTAACCTAAAAGTTCTAAAAATATGTGTGTATTTGTACGTTTAGCTACTTCAGTCATTTTTTTCATTACACCTAACTAACAATTGAACAATATTAATTTCAGAAAATCATTTATAAATCAGTTTTATCTAGCAGTTTTTTTTATATGTTGCTAATTGTTCAGTTGTTTATCAGCCATTCTTAGCATGCAGCTAATCCTAGTTTTAACCAGATGCATCCTTTTTTAAAGTTCTTTTATCCACAACTTTTAGCTTTATAAGCGTTAGTTAGCATAGTTTTAGCTAGCCTTTTCAGTCATTTATACAATACAATACCCTTGGTTATCTCTCCTCTTTGGCTAATTTTAGCTCCCATGTCAACCATTTATGTATTAATCACTTCTAAAAATTAGCTGCCTTAATTTGTTTTCATGACCTCTCAACTCTTTATGTAGTTTGAGTTAGTATACACATTTTTGTATAATTTCAGTATAATTTAAAATGCCCCCGATTGATCACATTACCACAGTCACAAAAACGTCTTTTTTTAGATTGATGTGTGGAAAGCAGAGAGAGCTACAGACTGGCATGAAAATGATGACTCTGGGATTTATAGTGTTGCTGAAGACCTTAATGTCTGGCAGCCAGAGCACACTTTACTACAAAGGGCAAATTAAAAGCTGATAGGAGTCGAACCTGGGTCTGGAGTCCTCAGCCTCATTGATTGCCTTTTCAGCCTTTTCTGCAAATAAGCTGAACTGTGCACTGGCGAAAGGATAGTGTGATGATGAACTAAAACTATTTAAAACAGTTTACATTTTATAATGTAATGTATTTTTTTTTGGCAGGCATGGTGGCACTTTGGTTAGCTTTGCCACCTCGCAATAAGTTCCTGGCACTCTTGTTGTCTGGGGCCATTCTCTGCCTGTGGTTTACATTATTTTTAGGTTACTGGTGATTCTAAATTGGCCCTAGGGATGGATGTGAGAGGGTTTGGTTGTCTGTGTTAGATTTGTCATAGATTGCTACCTATCTGGGTAGCTGCTCCTCACCCTATGTCAGTTTGGGTGGGCTCCATCCCCTTCAACATAATCTGGGTAAGTAGTTCAGAAAGTAGACGTTTCCTTGACCATAGTGTTGTATAAATAGCTACTAAAACCAACCTTTTTTAAAATGCATATCCTGAAGCATAAACTAACAGCTGGGAATAAAACAGATTTAACCTCTGTAGCTAGATGTCACCATATCTGTGTGTCTATTTTTCATTCTGTGATTGATCCTCGGTGCTTCTGAAACACGTCATTTAGAAAGTGATTTGTGAGAATCTCTTGCGAGTGCCAGATTCAAACTGCAGAGGGCACTAGAGCAGCTGCTGCACTACCAGACTTGGTTCTTCAGTCAGCTCTCTCCTCAGGCGCATATGATGTATATCCCCGACGTTACACACAAAAATAGAAGGTTTTAGGTGATCTGACAAAACTAAGCTAGACTTTTCATTCTTGTGACAGTCGGTGTTACTGCTCCCTGCTTGTAAATCACTGTATTCACACCTTTTGTTTTTAGAAAAAGCAGACACAACAAATACAGGGTGGGCCATTTACAGTGGCTTGCAAAAGTATTCGGCCCCTTTGAACTTTCCCACATTTTGTCACATTACAGCCACAAACATGAATCAATTTTATTGGAATTCCACGTGAAAGACCAATACAAAGTGGTGTGCACGTGAGAAGTGGAACAAAAAACATACATGATTCCAAACATTTTTTACAAATAAATAACTGCAAAGTGGGGTGTGCGTAATTATTCAGCCCCCTTTGGTCTGAGTGCAGTCAGTTGCCCATAGACATTGCCTGATGAGTGCTAATGACTGAATAGAGTGCACCTGTGTGTAATCTAATGTCAGTACAAATACAGCTGCTCTGTGACGGCCTCAGAGGTTGTCTAAGAGAATATTGGGAGCAACAACACCATGAAGTCCAAAGAACACACCAGACAGGTCAGGGATAAAGTTATTGAGAAATTTAAAGCAGGCTTAGGCTACAAAAAGATTTCCCAAGCCTTAAACATCCCACGGAGCACTGTTCAAGCGATCATTCAGAAATGGAAGGAGTATGGCACAACTGTAAACCTACCGACAAGGCCGTCCACCTAAACTCACAGGCCGAACAAGGAGAGCGCTGATCAGAAATGCAGCCAAGAGGCCCATGGTGACTCTGGATGAGCTGCAGAGATCTACAGCTCAGGTGGGGGAATCTGTCCATAGGACAACTATTAGTCATGCACTGCACAAAGTTGGCCTTTATGGAAGAGTGGGAAGAAGAAAGCCATTGTTAACAGAAAACCATAAGAAGTCCCGTTTGCAGTTTGCCACAAGCCATGTGGGGAACACAGCAAACATGTGGAAGAAGGTGGTGGTCAGATGAGACCAAAATGGAACTTTTTGGCCAAAATGCAAAACGCTATGTGTGGCGGAAAACTAACACCGCACATCACTCTGAACACACCATCCCCACTGTCAAATATGGTGGTGGCAGCATCATGCTCTGGGGGTGCTTCTCTTCAGCAGGGACAGGGAAGCTGGTCAGAGTTGATGGGAAGATGGATGGAGCCAAATACAGGGCAATCTTGGAAGAAAACCTCTTGGAGTCTGCAAAAGACTTGAGACTGGGGCGGAGTTTCACCTTCCAGCAGGACAACGACCCTAAACATAAAGCCAGGGCAACAATGCAATGGTTAAAACAAAACATATCCATGTGTTAGAATGGCCCAGTCAAAATCCAGATCTAAATCCAATCGAGAATCTTTGGCAAGATCTGAAAACTGCTGTTCACAAACGCTGTCCATCTAATCTGACTGAGCTGGAGCTGTTTTGCAAAGAAGAATGGGCAAGGATTTCAGTCTGTAGATGTGCAAAGCTGGTAGAGACAGACCCTAAAAGACTGGCAGCTGTAATTGCAGCAAAAGGTGGTTCTACACAGTATTGACTCAGGGGGCTGAATAATTACGCACACCCCACTTTTCAGTTATTTATTTGTAAAAAATGTTTGGAATCTTGTATGATTTTCGTTCCACTTCTCACGTGCACACCACTTTGTATTGGTCTTTCACGTGGAATTAGAATAAAATTGATTCATGTTTGTGGCTGTAATGTGACAAAATGTGGGAAAGTTTTGCTTTTTGATACACCGTAATAAAATGGGAATGGTTGGTGATATTAAAGTCCTGTTTGTGGCACATTAGTATATGTGAGGGGGCAAACTCCTCAAGATGGGTGGTGACCATAGCAGCCATTTAGAAGTCGGCCATCTTGGATACAACTTTTGTTTTTTCAATAGGAAGAGGGCCATGTGACACATCAAACTTATTGGTAATGTCACAAGAAAAACAATGGTGTGCTTGGTTTCAACGTAACTTTATTCTTTCATGAGTTATTTACAAGTTTCTGACCACTTATAAAATGTGTTCAATATGCTGCCCATTGTGTTGGATTGTCAATGCAACCCTCTTCTCCTACTCTTCACACACTGATAGCAACACCGCAGGAGAAATGCCAGCACAGGCATCCAGTAGCTGTAGTTTCAGGTGCTGCACATCTCGTGTCTTCACACCATAGACAATTGCCTTCAGATGACCCGAAAGA
This sequence comes from Oreochromis aureus, assembly GCF_013358895.1. Lineage (NCBI taxonomy): Eukaryota > Metazoa > Chordata > Actinopteri > Cichliformes > Cichlidae > Oreochromis > Oreochromis aureus. The sequence continues at coordinate 35,581,748 of NC_052955.1, forward strand.
TAAAAGTCTAAGGGGTCAGATCGGGAGACCTTGGGGGCCATTCAACTGGCCCACGACGACCAATCCACTTTCCAGGAAACTGTTCATCTAGGAATGCTCGGACCTGGCACCCATAATGTGGTGGTGCACCATCTTGCTGGAAAAACTCAGGGAACGTGCCAGCTTCAGTGCATAAAGAGGGAAACACATCATCATGTAGCAATTTCAAATATCCAGTGGCCTTGAGGTTTCCATTGATGAAGAATGGACCCACTATCGTTGTACCCCATATACCACACCAAACCATCACTTTTGTTGTTCCAACAGTCTTGGAGGGATCCATCCAATGTGGGTTAGTGTCAGACCAATAGCGCTGGTTTTGTTTGTTAACTTCACCATTCACATAAAAGTTTGCCTCATCACTGAACAAAATCTTCTGGATGAACTGAGGGTCCTGTTCCAATTTTTGTTTTGCCCATTCTGCAAATTCTGTGCGCCGATCTGGGTCATCCTCGTTGAGATGCTGCAGTAGCTGGAGTTTGTAAGGGTGCCATTTGTGAGTAGCTAATATCCGCCGAAGGGATGTTCGACTAATGCCACTCTCCAGTGATATGCGACGAGTGCTACGCTGTGGGCTCTTGCTGAATGAAGCTAGGACAGCCACTGATGTTTCTTCATTAGTGACAGTTTTCTTGCGTCCACATTTTGGCAAATCCAACACTGAACCAGTTTCACGAAACTTAGCAAGCAGTTTGTTAACTGTAGCATGGGAGATGGGTGGTCTCGTAGGGTGTCTTGCATTGAAATCTGCTGCAATGACCCGGTTACTGCGTTCACCAGATATCAACACAATTTCGATCCGCTCCTCACATGTTAACCTCTTCGACATGTCAATGGCTGTGAACAAACAGAAACTTGTCAATAACTCATGAAAGAATAAAGAACGTTGAAACCAAGCACACCATTGTTTTTCTTGTGACATTACCAATAAGTTTGATGTGTCACATGGCCCTCTTCCTATTGAAAAAACAAAAGTTGTATCCAAGATGGCTGACTTCTAGATGGCCACCATGGTCACCACCCATCTTGAGGAGTTTGCCCCCTCACATATACTAATGTGCCACAAACAGGACTTTAATATCACCAACCATTCCCATTTTATTACGGTGTATCCATATAAATGGCCCACCTTGTACAATGACTGGGTTTCAAAGAAAGTCCGGTCTACAGCCACTTCAGTGCTGTATGGTTAAAAGTCAGGGGATGACTAATGGTGAGTGTCTGCACCAAATCTGATAGAAATTTCTTTCAAAATCACAAATCTCAAGGGATTGTCAGATTCATGAAGATCATTCTTGGAGACCTTGAATCTCAGCCATGTGGTGGTGCTAGATTATCACGATTTTCCATCTAGGAGAGATAGTTGATCTGCTTCAGTCTGGATCAAAGTGGTGGACCAACCTACAACCCTATGGTTCATCTCCTTGGATCCTATGTTTGAAAATATAAGCCAATCAGCCACAACAAGAGAACCGCAGTTGAAATGACACTAATTATCCTGTTATAATACAGCATCCTGGCATTCGTATAAATGTTACCAGCCACCTAAGCCTTATTGCACACGAAGCACGCCCCCATGACAACAGTATTCGCTGACAGCAGCAGCTGCTCTCAAACACAAAACAAAAACTGCTTAGGAATGGCAAAGACAAAGAGCCCAAACCACAGACCAGGCTACCAAACTCCCCAGATCCCATCCAACTGAACATCTGCGTGATCCATCGGATCTGCTGCCAGTGTCATGAAACAAGACACCACAGGGCGCCTCCAGAGGTCCCATGTCCAGGGCCCAATGGGTCAAAACTGTATTAGCAAAGTCTTTCAAGTATGCTTTCTTTTAATGTCACTAACACTGGGTTAAAGAGTTTGGCAATGGGTAGATCAAGGACAAATTGAGGACATCAGCATAAGTGGAAAAGTTCCATCTTCTGTGGGACACAAATGCAGTATGTACATTTCAGTGCAGTATGGCGCTGAGTTTAAATCATCCTTACTCATGGCTTAGACCTAACCCTAACCCTAAGTTTTGCCTTTTTACAGAATCTAAGGTTAGGTAGGGGAAAAATGATGATATCAGCTAGATGGATCCTGTTCAGGCATTTTATTCAGCTCCTTTCATCAGGAGGAAATGCAAAGAAGCACCAGGAAGCTGGAAGCCCATCATGCTAGAGAAAGGATGTCACGCTGCTGGCTGCTCTGGTCACTTTCTGTCTAACGGGCTTCTCCACTTTCACCTGAGACTCTAAATTTAGGCCCGGCATGGAGTTCAAGCTGTTACTATGGGTGATGTAACAGTAGAACAGGCTCCAACTGCTGCAGAGGTTACGAGCAAGCAAAATGAGGAAGGTGAAAGGTTAAGGCCTGAGGGCCCTCTCAGAATCACCATGTATAATGTAAATGTTAATAAAAGAAACAAGGTCGGGGTGGGGGGTACACACAGCTAGTACTTCGACACATTTAACTACATAATCTGTCATAAAATATGGTGGCGATGACTAAACATTTTTGTTTTCAGCCCCAAGAAACTAGCTGTTAGCTGTGTGCTACATGTCCCTATCAACTGTGTTAGCAGCAGTCACCCTGTCACTGCAGAAGCACGGGCATTAAGATTGCATTTGTCTCTCACACACTATAAATAGAACGTATAAATTTATGATCACGCTCACAGTTGCCAACTCAGATTCCAGTAGAAACATCTGCTCAGTGTGTGAGAGTGACGATGCAGCTCTTTGGGAGGGGGGGGGGGGTGTTGGAAAGTCAATATCCACTGTGCAATGTTCATTTGTGAGGGCAGGTGTGCCTAATGTAGCCAGCTGATTACAACAAGACTGGCCACATATCTGAAATGCCTGCATGTGATTAGTTACTAGGCAACAAAAAACTTAACAAATAACTGTTATATGTAGTATTTGGTGTTTACTTTATGATTGTTTAAGAAAAAAAACAAAAAAAACATAAGAACTGGGAAGTAGTAAAAATCATCAGTCACTTCCTGGTTAACCAAAGGTCAACACAAAGTAATATTCATGTCTACCTCCAACAGAGTGAAGTATTTAATATTTTGCTGAATGTTTTCATAGTTTTTACATTATTGTGTTTCCTTTTTTTGGTACATGTAACAGATTTATTGTTTATATTCAGTATGTATTGTGCAGGGTTTTTTCAGGGAATAATCATACTGATGATGCAGAAGTCTCATACCATCACAAAAACTGATGTGTTCAATATGATACACTTGGCGTTACAGGGTTAATATTACTTTATACACAAGCCCAAGTGTTACCCATATTTCAGATAGACTAAGATAACCCAAGTAAATACAAAATTAAGTTCTTAAACAATTTAACTTATTAAGGAAAGAAAGCTATCGAAACCTATGTGAAACCCTGTGTGAAAAAACAAGTTAATACCTGCTTGTTGGCAAGAACTGTAATCAAGCTTTTGTGATAACTGACAATGAGTCTTTCACATCACTGTGGAGGAATTTTGGCCTAATCTTCTTTGTTTTAATTCAGCCACACTGAACGGCCTATTTAAGTTCATGTTGAAGGAAATGGATTTGAGCCCAGACTTTGAGTAGGTCACTCCCTAAACCTTTTTCCTTTTTCTGAGCCAATCACAGGTGGACTTGCTGGTGTGTTTTGGATCATTGTCCCACTCCAGAACCTAACAGTGCTTAAGGGTATGAACTGATGATGATGACATTCACCTTCAGGACTTTCTGGTAGAGAGCAGAATGCATGGTTCCATAAATTCCAGCAAGGCATCTAGGTCTTGAAGCAGCAAAGCAACCCCAGACCATTATACTACCATCACCATGTCTGACTGTTGGTATGGTGAACTGCTTTTTATGAAACGCTGTGTTACTTTTATGCCAGATGTAACAGGACACAAACCTTCCAAAAAAGTTCAGCTTTTGTCTCATTCTCTCAGAAGTTTTGGGAGCATCCACTACTCTACACGCGTCCTTCAGCTGGACTCCAAGCAGTCCTGAAAAAAGCTAGTGGGAAGGACTACTCGTCCATAGTGACTACATGTGCAGTGCAAATAATCTCAGCCTCATTTTAACAATGAACGTCACAGGAAGCAATTTGCTCATCACACACGGCCCTTAATGCTGAAGATCAGTTCCACTCAGACATTCCAGGCTAATTTCTTAGGTAACCCTGTAATGCACTTACCACCCCATCATATTTTGATGTCATTAGTATTCGTTTCAAACATTACCCAATTTGACAAAAACTTTATCTTGGGTCTATTTTGCATCATCACCCAAAGTTGATGAATGTAATTGACATGTTACGGTGTCTGGTTGCCATATTGATGCAAACTGTGGCTCCTCCACTTCCTGCATCCTTGCAGTTATAGAATCTCACATATTTCACCTGGCAATCATAAAGAAATGACTCATAATACTCAACAACCACGCTTCTTGTAGGATCTCAGTATGAACAAGTTCAGTGATAATGGCAAAGCAATTATATTCTGTAGCACAACTTGTGATGCTACAAATCTTAACTAATCATTACACAACCAATAATAAATGAATTTTGTGCTGTCTGCGGCTGGTTCAGAGTGTAGGACCCACCCATGAAGGATGGGGTCAGATTGATTTAGTTTTTTGTGGTCATGATTATTCATCTACACAGCTCTCCAAGTCTGTTGTCCAGTAACAGTAAGGAATCCCCGTTTCTTTCCCGTTATTTTTCATTCAGGGTCTCAACAAAGACTTGACAGACTTGAAGACTTGACCTAACCCTAACATAAAGTCCCTAAAGGTGAAGACTTGGCAACAAAATAAACACCACATGTCAGCTTCTAATGTTTAATTTAGATTGTTTAATGTTAATTCCATGCTGTGTTTCAGTAAGAACAATACAGATTCCCTGTCTGTGGCTCCAGTCAGATATCCAGTAGTACAAATCAGCTCCAAGTTACACATAATGAAGCAACACAAAAAGAAACCGCAAAAGAAAAAAAAAACAAAACAAAAAAAACACCCTCTGAACGGCAGAGGAGTATCGATAAAAAGCAGGGGGAAGCAGCAGAAAAGAAAAATAGAATATTAATTCTTTTTAACTCATGCAAGTACTGATGTTCTTCATTTAAGGATGGGGCGAAATTAAGTCTACTCTTTTACACAAGTTAGAGATCTCCCAAGTTTGTTTTTCTTTTTTCAAACCACCAGCAAGAGATAAACCTTCAGAGAGCCAGAATGTGTGCACAGTTACAGTATTTCAGCACAAAGTACAGTCCAAAGACAACTACATGAACATGACAACAGAATCACTATGGTGTAAAAGTTAAGCACTTCTTTGCCCCACGTGGATATCGCGAATATTGCCAACTTCCTCTCAACTACTAAGTTAACAAAAAGGGCACTTGTACTCTTCCAAACTGCCCCTAAAAACGGTCAAATGATCTGCATGACATTTCATTAAAAACAGATAAAATAGCTCCCACAACTAATAGTCAACATTGTCAGTAATAAAAGTTAATTTCTGTAATTACATTAAGAAAAAAAAAAAAAATTCTCAATACATCCAGCAACTGATAAAAATATTGAGGAAAAAACAAGAAGCAAAAAACAAAACAAAAAAAATACAATAATGAAACCAAAAGATAACATTTTCAGAACTGCTTGTACCAGGACAAAAAAAAAAAAAAAAAAAAACAAAAAACAATCCAGGGACCGCTTTCTTTATCTTTGCCTTTCTAACATTGTATTTCCTGCCTCAATTAAGTGGTATTTACTTGAACGATGTCAGGGCTAATATAAAAAATAAAAAAAAGAAGAGAAAAATTAACTTGTTAACTCCATGGCCCTGTTGGGTCTTGGAGCTACAGAGGTGGAAGAAAAGGAAAAAGGACGACAAAGAGGAAAGTGACTTGTAGATGGATGGGTGGGGCGGTTGAGGAGGAGGAGGGAGATGAAGGTGGAGGGAGTGTAGGGGGTAGGGTGAGGGTCTCAAGTTGTTGGCTGTTGGTGGCATAGTCTCACTGGGCCTCGTCCTCAGCGTCTTGCAGTGCCTCTTTGTTCTGTTCTTCACCTGGTGGAGAGAGATTTACTGTCAGCTCCTCTTAAAAACCTCACAAGATATCATCCTTCGGTAGTGCACGAGTGGCAGGCATGTCTGATGTGACAGGTGAAACTGAACACAAACCCAAACCTTGAGGAACTGAGGAGATTATGGTGGTAGCTATTTCTCTTAAGAGTTTGCAGCTTCTCTCTGAATATTTAGGCTTCCTCTCACTGCAATAACAGAAATGGTGACACTGGCCCTTTTGGACACCTTTATGTGTTCGGCGTAAGTTACCATAGTAACCTAGCGATGTAAAGAGAGAGTCCCCTTCATGACACTGAATCACTAACCTGTTAATGTAATTTCAAAGTTTTTCACTTTTTTTCCTCCCTCCAAATATATGATGATAATGGCAGAGATATTCTGAGTAGTCTTTCCTACAACAGGCCCTTGTTCACACTGATATATGAAACAGGCTGGATGAGAATTATTAGAGGACTACAGACAAGACACTCAGATGAACAGAAGGTCTGCATTTTACAGCAGCAACCACGTAGTAGTAGTAGTACCAATAATTTCTAATAAATGCATGCACAGTGGACAGTATTATGATTACCAGTGCATGGAACAGCGGGTTCAAATCAAGCCGACTATAATTACTTGGTTGGTTTAATCTGCATATGCAAAACACTCATATCTTCAAATCCTTCATTTCAGCTAAATTTGACCCGTTTATCGCCAAAGTGTTTTTAGAACTAACTGCCTGCAGGCACCCTGTGAATACAATGAAAAACAAAGTGCAGTTAGCCTACCACTGCTACTGCTACAGAAACTGATTTTCCCAAAGTGCTTGAAACAAGTTGAACTCCACTGAAATCTGCTTGGAGGATTTTGAGGCAGATTTTCCTTAGAGAACAGATGATTTCACAAGGACTAAAGACTGACAAAAAACAAAAACTGATAAATAAAGAGATAAATATATATAATGTAGAACCGTGTATTAGGGCAGAGCAATATGGCCAAAAATATTTATCACGATATATATTTGAAAATTTGCGATAACGATATAACTGACACAAGACAAAATACTTTTTGAGTGCCGTGTACCACATAAAATCGGTTCGAGGTCAGTAAGCACAACCAGAATTCATACATAAGGCGCACCGGATTATAAGGGCCACTGTCGATTTTTCAGAAAATCAAAGGATTGATTTTAAGTGTGCCTTATTTTCCAAAAAACATGGTAATAACGACGGCCTGCTTGCATGCTCTACCAAAAATTGTGCTTTGGTGTGTATCTGACGGATGAAAGCCAAACCAGTTCCACACCACTGAAGTTGCACCTTTTTTTTTTTTTTTACAAACCAGTTCTGATTCATCTGTTTCATTCAAGGATCCGCTTTCGCCCTTCTCATTCTCCGTCATGCTTTTTTCCGCCACGTGGGTATGAAAACAAAGGCACTGCACATGCGCGTTTTACCCATATTTTATCGCGATATTTCATTCTCTTATCATTGCCTAACATTATACCAATATTACCGTGAAAGGCCTACAGTGTATGTAGAACTGTTTCCAGATTAGATTTCCCCCACAAACACTGTGCTCACAGCCAAAGCTGTGTGCCTGAGGTGATCATATTAGGGATATCCTCTCTCACTAACATCATACAGTGTTGATTAGGGGGAAAAAAAGTGTTTAGATGTGATTACTTGCACTGACACTGAGCTGATTCTTTAAATATTTAGCCATCCACCACTGAATATATGAAAATATAAAATAAAGAAAAGCATAATGGGTCCACTTTAGGTTCCATCAATATTTATTACTGTACTGTTATGTGTGGGACTTGTTTATAAAGGGGAAAAAGAAACAAAACCCCAAACACTTCAATTTTGCAACTAGCAGAAATCTGTAAAGAAAACCTGCACGCTGGTTGCAAATTTTCTACGGTTTCAGGTGTTGGGTGAAATGATGCATTCATTTCCATAGTTTAGAAACAGTGCTCAAAGTGTGTGTTTGTGTGCTGGTGGTGGGGTGCGAGTTTTACATAAAACTCAACACCTTCAGTGTTAGCATAGGTTACCTAGCACCTCTAGAAGGCAATGGTTTTGGCAAACACTGAATTTCCATTAAACTAATAATGACCCTGTTTTTGTTAGAGAACACCAAATACTGCAGCACTACTTTAAACTTAAACATGAAAATACCACTTTTGCATAGCTGGACCTGAATGTCTTTAAATGACTGACTGGCTATACTGGTCCACGGTGTGAAAGCATGCAAATAAAATGATGTAAAGCACTCTGCTTGTGCACAGGTACAATGGGGAACTACTCATCACACTATACAAACTACCTTTGGTCAAGTGAGCCAGTTACATGGGACTGTGGTGGGAAGACCAAAGATTAGAGCATGTCACCAAAAGTTAATACAAGATCCAAGTGAATGGGTGAATGAGTGGGCTGAATTATTAAACCATGAGTGAGCTAGTGCAGAGAGGTAAAAACAAGCCACACACAACACACACAGAGCAAATGTGTGGGTGAGCAACACTTACAAAGTACAGTTAACATGGGAAATGAACAGGTTTGTTTCCTTTAGGACTCTACAGCAGAGGGAATGAGAAAAAGACAAAAGAGGTGATGAGTCACTGAAATAATAATAAAAAAAAGGTTTCGGTGGATGCTCTGCAGCGTAGCTGATGCATACTGCTAGAATGAAAGGAATAGAAAAAATGAATCAAAAAGGGCTGAATGACTTATTTTTTGTAAATTTCTTACACCAAAAGTTGTTGCTAGTAACAGCTGAACAACTACAAGAAGATCAGCTACGACAGATTTACTCCGCTGCACTTTATTAATCATTCTGGGACTTGGCGACCCAAGACAAATGTTGGCTGTATCAGGTTAATGTGTCACCTGTATGCCGATGACTGCGCTCTTTACGGCTTACAAGACGGCACATCCCTCTGTATCATTCCTGAGGTGCTGGTGAGAGAACAAAACAAGCTAGTGTTGTGCCATTACCATAGGTGTTTGTTTCAGGTAACTAGCCACACCTCACTAGTCAGGCAGTAGCTTGCCAAATAGACAACTTTAGACAGCTGTTGGAATCTCAACTTCCAATTAAATGTTTGAGCTTATTAACACAGTGTTTTAACTTAGGGAGGTCATCTAGGCATATTAACAACCACCCAAGTTGTGGTCACTCACTTTGTCTGTTATTTTTTCTTTCCTTTTAAAGCTAAAGAGAACAACACTGTCTACGAATGATAGTCTTCTCACACTTGCCCTTTTGGCCAGCTGACCAAGTAGCTTGAACCCTCATTCAGCTGCATCTCCAGCATATCTGTCAGATCTATCTCAGCTGCACTGACATGGACTGCAGACAACCACTGCTGCAGTCTGGAAAACTACATAAACCAGAGCCTGCAGCAGCCGGAGAACCAGTCCGTGTGGCACCACATATAACATGTGTGAGCTAAACATGTTCAATTTTACAAAACTGGGCTCAGGCATACTACTATATCGGTAGTCATGTAGTTTTCCCTTTGTGGAATTTACTTTACACAAATTCATTCAAATTTTGATTAGACTGTTGTAAACTGTTTTTCTTAAATCACTCAGCACGAGAATCTAATTCTGACACAGGAACACAGGTTAGATGGGATGCCTCCAGTTCAGCGTCATGTGATGACAGCAATTATGCCCCATCCCCCCCTGCAAAAAACAAAAACTCTCTGTACCTTGACAGGCACACTGTGAGCACCTGACACAGTCCTGACAGCTGCAGTTGACTTGTTTTATTTTGAAATTGACATTTGTGTCAAAATATCAACAAGAGGTCCATTACCACTGAAAAAACCCTCAGACCTATGTACGTGTTATTTTCTGCAGCATAGTTACACATCCTGCATTTGGGATTGTTGGGCCATGCTGTTAAAGCACAAGGCTTGGTGTGCTAGAGGAACACTTGGTCTTAAAAAAGTCCTAGATATTAGTTCTTGGGAAATCCGAGTTCCCAGAACGTTCCATTGAAAAGCACCTTCAGATTAGAGAAGACCTCTAACTTTTTTTTTTCTAGCTGTCTAGTAATTAAATTCTGCACAAACAGTCTTTGAGCAGGAATACCACTCAACTTTTCAAGTAAACAAAAACAAAACGTAGCAAGATGTCTGATTAGTCGTAACTGGATTGAACTGTTAGGCAGTTGATTTTCTATCAAGCCTTTATCTGTTATCTTTTGCAAGCTGTCAGTGAGACAAAAAAAGCCATCAAGATGCTCACAGTACAAACACACATTATAAAAACAAATGTAAGAAAGTGTTTAGGTGAAGATGAGTGGGTTAGTGTCAGCAGCTTGTCCTGGAAAAAGTTCTGCAGTGAGACACAGGTAGATACACCATCATAGAAAAACACCTGATGAAATAAACACACTACGGGACTCTTACCTTCTCCCTGCATATCTGAAGTCCATAGTGTCAGGTTGTCACGTAACAACTGCATGATAAGTGTGGAGTCCTTGTAGCTTTCTTCACTCAGTGTGTCCAGTTCTGCGATGGCGTCATCAAACGCAGCCTTTGCCAACCTGAGCAAACAAACGTGTTGAAATCACATCATGCTTCAGACAGAAAAATCATGTTTTTACTAATTATTTTTAAGCTCCGTTATGGTTCCAGCTGTACCAAATCATGTATCACTGTGTGTCTGGAACTCAGTATTATGTAAATGTGAACAAAGTCAAAGACAATCAAGAATGGCTTATAATCTACAACATTACTGCTAAGTCTAATCCTCAACCTATGGGATGAGGAGGGCGAAGGTCAACCTCAAATAGGAGTTAGGGTTAGTCATACAGTCCACTCAGCAGTGAGGGACAGTCTTGCTGTTATGTAATATACAGACAGAAAAAAACAAACAGCTGCCCTGCGTTACAGTGACAGTGCCACTGCAGTGAAGGAGCATTGACCTGCAAGCGCGGTCAGGTGAGTTGAGAATCTCATAGTAGAAGACGGAGAAATTGAGGGCAAGCCCGAGGCGGATGGGGTGTGTGGGTGGCAGCTCTGACATGGCTAGGTCAGTAGCAGCTTTGTAGGCCACCAGACTGTTCTCTGCTGCCTCCTTTCTGTCGTTGCCAGTGGCAAACTCTGCCAGGTACCTGTGGTAGTCACCCTTCCTACAAGTGGAAGGAAACAAAGAAACATTTTACATGTTATTTCCTGTGAAGTGTTCCTGACAACGGTTTCCTGTGTCAATAAATACCCCAGCCCAAAAACATAGCTGTACTTGATGACGAACCAGAGGAAGTTACTGTATTTATCTGATAATTAATATCAAGGCTCTTACATTTTGTTGTAGAAGACCTTCGACTCTCCTATCTTAGCAGAGGGCAGTAGGTGCCTTTCAAGTGCTTCCAGAATTTCATTACAGATGTTCTTCAGCTCCTTCTCCACCTGTTGATAAAAAACACACTGATTCAGTGATCCTCTTCCTCTGACACAATCTCCAAGTATCAATTTGGATTCCTGCTCCTGTGTAATTTCAGAATCCAGTATGAGAAATTCTGCCCGTTCCTGCAAAGGTTCATGTTCAAGATCCACCAAGATCAAAAAAAGATCCAATAACTTGGGACAACAAACACATCCACACGTCTGGGTTTATCTGTGGCCTCTTTATGACCTTTATCACTCCCTGCTAACAACATTTGTAATACCTTTAATATTTGACATTTACTAATCCAATTAGGATGTTGCTCAACGCTTATCAGATGTTCGAGAGTGTTTCCCAACACAAAGACTTCACACGAGCAGGCCACCCAAGTACACACAACCATTTTTTACTTTTTTTTTTTTTTTTTAATCCCTTTGAAAAACACGACACCATCAGCAGCCAGTTTTCTTGCAGAGACAGCCTCCGTACTCCTATTCTGTTGCTGCTGACCAAAAAGACTCACTGTCCATCAATACTACTCAACCGCTTTTCCACTGAATCTCTTATCCCACCAAATAACTGGCTCCAACTCCACCCTCTGGGACTGCAGCTTGGAACTGGAGTCTACACTTATCTCCTATTTATTTGTAACACAGTAATTAGTTTGTAAAATATTTGCAGAGAACCTTATAACTGGTATTATTCAATAATTCCCACATGTGCATGCACATAGCAGCCCATTCTTCACCACAAAGAGAATCTAAATCTGTGGGAAACACTGCCATATTTGTAAACCGATTCCCTTCAACCTTTATTTAAACTCCAACCTAATATTTGATATTTACTAAACAATCAGGATGTTGCTCAAAGCTTATCAAGTGGCGTGTCAGTGATAAGAAATGTGTCTGCCAGGGGCTTAGAGAGCTACTAACAAAATCAAGGTGTACTCTCCCTGAATCCAATTATGTCATTGACTGCAGTCCAAGTGCCTCTCCCATCTCTGACACACTCTGGCCTCTCCCATTATAACAGCAGCTCTTATTTCCCTTCATAAAAAAAAAAGGCAAGAGAGTGGAGGACTTGCCAACTATGACTCAGATGCAGTCTGTCCAGTAGCTGCTCAGAGTGTGGATCACTAATGTGTGTTTGTGATCTTGCACCAACACACCCAATCTTTATAATGAGAACATATTCTGGATGCTGAGACATTACAGAACAATCTAAAACACAAATCTAAGCTTGAGCCTTTCCTGAGTGCTTTACCTTTTGCCTGTATTCCCGGATCATCTTCAGTTTCTCTTCTCCGCCCTTGTTCTCTTCCCTCTGTTCGATACTGCTGATTATCCTCCAGGAGGCTCTCCGAGCTCCGATCACATTCTTGTAGGCCACTGATAGTAGGTTCCTCTCCTCCACTGTGAGCTCCACGTCCATGTCTGCCACCTTCTTCATAGACTCCACCATCTCTGTTAAGAGAAATGCCCAGGATTTGCCAACAGTTTTATTTTTGTCATGTCTCTTGAGAGTATGCCTAAAACTACAACAACCAGACGATGTCAGTCTTTGCTACCTCCACATTACTGGAAAAACATTGTCAACCTAAGTGGCACAATCTGACGTGCCTCACAAATTCATGGGTTTCGGGCTGATAATCATAATAAATGAACCAATCGGACGCCTGACAAACCGTGCCCAGAGATGACATGCAAGAAAAGGCATTGATGTGAGGTGACAGACAGTGTTAAAGAGTAAATGCTGAGGCAGTTTCCTCTCTCTCTGGCACCAATCCAACAAACACACACACAGACATAAACTGGTTACTCGCTTAAGCGATAAGCAATGCACTTCTCAGTTTAAGCTGTGTGCCATCATTTACCGATGGGGAGGGGTTTAACCCTTTGAAAGTAGGTTAAAGGGATAGTACGGATGGAAAAGCGGCTGATGTAATTTAGCAAACATCTGACTCCCCGCCCCTCCTCGCCTCACCTTAAAATATGAAACCTTCAAAGAAAAAAAGAAACCTTTACCTGACATGTTAAGATTTCATTAAGCTGAAGAGTGATCGAATAGATCTGAATGCAATCTAGTAAGGCTAGCATTTAGCCAGTAAACCATAAATCTCTCTGCAAATACACTCGGTACAAATCCCGTGAATGAGTCATGGTACATTAACTTAACGTTACTGAGCAACGTGTGACCGGGTGGCAAAGGCAGTCGTCTAAAAACAGCCTGTACACAGCCTGTAATGGTATGACAGTGTTATAGGAGTGCACCGGGGAGAGGAAGAGGGGGTCGTTTCTGCCAATCGATCTGTGCAGCTTGCCTGCATGGGAACACCCCACGAAGTGAACATCTGCCCTCCCACTCCCTGCTAATACACATTGGTTTCAAGGTGCTAATCTTGCTAGTATCTGCAACAGAATGGCGTAAAAGTTGCCAGGTCGATAAACGGAGTCAGTTATAAGCAACGAGTGCTGCTTATACCGAAATGAAGCACTGGCTCATGTGTAAAGTTACACAGCTAGCGTGGTGCAGGGGAGGCAACTCCTGACAGCTCACGCTCCACTAATCCGCCATTTTGTTGTAGCCCCTTCGCTAATGCTAGCCAATGTCTGTGACATCCGCTCACTTTCCTCAGAACAAACAGGTTTCGTGCTCACGAACTGTTTTAATGTCGTAGTACTGTTACCGGAAAAAAAGCTATATGTCATGGCCAATAAACAGTTGGAAATCTGCGATGGTAGCCGCATTAGCCATGTAGCCTGCCGCAGCTAGCGTTGAGCTACACAGCAAAGTGGTGCTCGGTTAAGGTTAGCTAGCACAGTAAAAAAAAAAAAAAAATCCCATCGGCGAACATGTCCCACTCCAAGCCGGCCCAGAGATGGTGCCTTACCGTCATATCGCTCTGCCTGCTCGGCGAGTTTCGCCTGATAAACTAGATCCTCTCGCTCTCCCATTGTGTATCAAGATGCAGGTAGCGTAGCAAAAGGGCTAATCAAAGTGACAGATCGTTAGTGCAAAAGACAGTGGTGATGTGCCAGCCCTGTCTGTGGCTCCTTCAAACCAACTGGGTCGATGAGTGCTGTTCCGCCCCACCGGCAGCGCTGGGATGGAGTAAAGATGGCGACCAGCTTCATCCGGGTACTGCGCATACGCACAAGACTCACCGACTCCGATGCTTCCTCCTCTATTGTTTTTTTTTCTTTTTTTTTTGAAGAGAAAGGCAAGAAAAGCAAGAGTAATAACGATAAATGCACGTGTTGAATCACATCTACGGTTTAGTGTGTTAACACCACCACTTTGTTCCTGGTCTATGATATTTATAGCGGTGCAATTCTGTATTTTTTGAACTACATAAATAATACAAAACGTAGCTTGTACTCCAAAATACAGGACAGCATCATTTGACTGTGGAGCTCAAAGTGTGCCACAGAAAATTCTCAACGTAACACATGTGGCGGTGAGACAATATGTTTCTCCTTTTTTTTTTACCTCAACATTTTCACAGATATTAACTCACTTTAACATTTCAAGCAAGGTTTGAGAAGGGATAATAATAGCCGTGCTCAGAGCAGACCAATCCCAATATATCAACAGTATCGATACCAACACTGGTATTCCTATCTGATCAATACTAGCGTGACAAGATCAATATTCTGTTTGCGTTTTCTAAGTCTTCTAGAGGTATTGGTAATACTCGCCATGTATTTACTTGGTATTGGATCGATACTAAAATTTGTCATAGTTTTTTTTGTGCGAACTGAAATGTACGTATTGATTAAAAGTCTGTGTTCTAGCTTTAAGTGTTTGCCATTCACACTAGTGTAAATATAAAGGTGAAGGTATAGCTAGAAAAGCCAGCATTAAAATACAGGTTAGTCTCCTTCCACGTTTTTTTTTGGAAGTGATGGTTGACTCAAGGTGTAGGTAGTTTACCATCATATACAAATCCAACACACGAAACGAGTCATTTGTCATGGGTTTGACTTTATTTACTAGTATATTAACACATTACATGCTACAGAAAATAAAAAGGTAATTTGTCCTGAAAGAATATAGTGTTATAATAAAATGGCACATTTTGATATTAACACAATTACCACTGCTGTTTTGCCACCCCTTCCTTTGCATGAAAGGAAATGAATGACTTCATGCAGGGCTACTAAAAAAATACTTCTTGGTGGTTTCATTGGCAACACAATTTATAAAGGTAATGATTTATGTAGCTAAGCACCTGCCATAGGCAGTATGAGTGACATAGAAGTCAGATTTGATCAAAATTACAGATAAAAATTAACCTTATCAGAAAGCTGGCAGCAAAGATGAATGCAATTTCATCGACCGGATTATCTTTTAGTAATATCTTTAAATAGGAAATATTACAGTATTGAAGCTGGATATGGCCAACACAAAAATGAAATCTGAAAGCGAGACTGAAGATATTGGGAAGAACTATGAGGACAGAGAAGCAACGAGTAATGTCAATCTAAAGAGCACAAATATCAATGCAGAATCCATCAGATAAAATCTAGTTTCATCTCCTTTAATCTCAAACACTGGAGGATTTCACTTTCAGCATGGAGCCCCTTCTGAGTGCTGTCACAGTGCCACCTAAAGGCTGCTCAAGGAGCTGGCCAGAAACACTGTACCATGGCATCTGAGAAGAACCCTTCACATGGAAGAGAAATCAAGTTCTCACAGATCAAATTCAAAGTTGAGCAGGTTAACTCTGGTAAAGGTTTAAGCCGCACGCCCAGCCGGCTTCAATCCAAGCCGGTCTGCATTTTGATAAATGATGGGGATGATTGTCAGGTGTCAACAAGTAAAACCAATTCAATTTCACAAAGAGAGGGGGAAAAAGGCAATCTAGACCACTACTTAGAATGTGGGAAATAAAGAAAATAGAGAGAGGAACAAAGCAGTAAAGCAGATTTGGCTTGTGCATTGTAACTTAAAGGGCTTTAAATTAAAGATTGACAAAAGGATTAACTGAGGAAACACAAATGAAACAAAGGCCCATAAGCCTGAGGATTAAAAGAGCACACTAGTGGAAGATGGCAACAACATAGTTAAAAGGTTAAAAACAAAAAACGGCCAGGGATCAAATATTTCCACCACTTTCTCTTTTCTTGGACACACTTGACAAGATCTGAACACGGAGTCAGTTCTGTTACAGTGAATCCTGTGAGCTGAATGGAGAGCACTAACATGTAAAGACAGTACTAACTAGTATAGTGGACAGTCTACATTCACTCTGTTCAATCATGTACATCACACGCAGAATGAGAACACCATGGCCCTGTGAGGGGCTTGGGTGGGGGGCAGACGTCCCTCCCCCAAAAGTCAGTTCGTTCATTTTGCACCCTTCGCTCCCTCCCAACATGCAGCAGTAAAAAGTGTTTCGCCCCTTGGTACTAAACCAGCTATGAAGAAAACTACAAAATAACAAAAACAAACGAACAAAAACAAACAAACAAACAAAAAAAAAAATCAATATTTATCATGTAATGATAATCACATAGTACGTCATTTCATAACAGTATGTTCTTATTTTTTCTTACAAAAAAAGACTACTTGGTGGTACTTGGTCATAGGTGATTGCTGGATAGGTAATTGAAGTGAGAGAATGTAGTGTTGCCTTTATCGCCTCCACCTCCTCGACAGTCTCGCAGCTTCTCTGCTTGGCTGCTGGGGCTAGAACTATGGCTATAGCTACATGAAGTTGCTCCGAGCTGCTGGTCTTCATTCAGTTCTCTGTTTGACACCAGGCAGGAGGGTAAAGTGAGTGTTGGACTGGGTCTTTTCCTCGAGAACAGCAAGCCTCGAAACAGAGCTCAATCATTTCCCACGGAGATCAGTTAAATCTCTTTTCTAAAATGTTGCTGCTGTTTTTGATCACACTGGAGTTGTGGGTAACACAGAATAGTGCTGTATTCATGTCCAATATGAAGGAAAATGTAGAAGAAAAGAAAAAAAAATGGAGCCATGTTTGATTGTGCTGCTCTGATCAGGCTCTTTGTTTAATTCTAAACTTCAAAGAAACCTGTTCAGTGTGTAGCTGTTTCCCTTCTCCTTCATGCTAATGGCAACCAGCTGAAAGCTAACTATCTCCACCTTCATATTCACCGTGTGGAAATGAGAGGGTTGCCTACTGTCCTCTAAGACTAAGCACATACAAAACCGGGATTGCTGCCGGGATTCCCATCCGACATCAATGCAGCACAAGTGACCCCACAGTGTTCCACGATGACAGATGAAGAAACAACAGCAGTTATCTACAGGCTCCGACACAGGAAGAGGAAGTGGTTGAACTCTGCGCCAAGGAGTCTCCCGAGGAGTGAGTGTTGATAATGTGTCTACGATGGAGGGAAGGTTCTAAAGGGTGTCGCCTGATCCACAGAACAGCCGAGTCACTTTGTATCTGTTCCACTGTAGATGACCGAATTCAGTCTGTCAGTAAGTGAGGGCAGGTGGGGGATGCGCAGGGTAACTGTGACTACGTGAGAGGCTAGAAATGGAGGGTATGTGCATTACAAGTCTAGTGAGGGCCAGTTTTGTTCTCAGTGATTCTCTGAAACTGTACTTGGTGCAGATAAAAGCTGGAGCTGTGAGGTGAAGTGGGGAGAGGACGTAGAATGAGGCAAAGGGAGGGAGGGAAGGAGGGGCGAGGAAGGGTCTACCACTAGTGTCCAGGTAGAGGCCCGGCGGTCCGCTCTCAGCTGAGCTCGTCCTCGGCATTGTGCTGGTCCAGCAGTTTGACATGCGTGAAGGGAAAGTGGCCGCGCTTGCCTTTGCATTCCCCCTCCCATTGGCCGTTCACGTTGATTTTGGTCACCTTCACCATGTCGCCCACCTGCACAGGGAGAGAGGAGAGAGAAACTATGAGACACAAGCTTAATCCAACTGTCCTCTCAAAAACAACCATGTCACCTGCAGTTGCATTCATCATTAGAGTTTCTTAGCAGTAACTGTGATGATGAACAACCAGACTGACTCAGATGCTTGAAAAAACATTTGAAGCAAGCAAGAGACGCGAGTGATCTGTAGGTGAGGGCTTGCTGCTGGGTGAAGTAATGCATGATTACAGGTGACCTGCACAGGGAGGGGAGTGTCCTGTGTCACTGAACCTGAGCAAACAAAGAGCAGCAGACAGTTCCAAAGTTCAAGTCTGTGAAGGCGATGACTTAACGGCATAAGATCTATCTGATAACATTTACCAGACAGGTGCAGCTGTGTCAGAATTTGCAGGACAGGTTTTTATATCCCGGATGTGAAGCCTCTGAGAGGTATTGTGCTCTGCGCACCCAATACTGCTGCTTCAAATAGGTAATGCAGTTTAGCCAGTTATATTTATCCAGGTAGCTGAAAATCTCTACAATTAAGTGTGACAAGTTATTATTTTTTTCTATCAGAAGTAAGGCGATTGAACACCTGGCATTGTTTTTGATCATTATTTGTTCCACAAAATGTGAGAAGAGGGTTTAAACCCCCCCCCCCCAAAAAAAACCCCTCAGGTTGCTGGTTTTGTCCCACCAGCAGTATGCAGAGCCTGTTGGAGAATATGAGTAATCAAGGAAGAGGAACTCCTGGAGACAGTTTTCATACTGTATCATTACCAGGTCTCAGACAAATAGTGCATCAATAGACTACACACAACTCTTTATGAGCAAACACTGACAATAGTGGATATAATAGCTATCATCACTACTGCAAAACAGATAATTACTATAGTTTCTTGACATTTAAAATTGTGCTTATGCCTACAGTAAGCAACTACTGCGCCACAACTACTTGAACTGGTTTGCAACAATATGCATTCGTGTTAAAATTTGGTCTACAACATTTGAGTAATACTGATTTTTTTTTTTTTTTTTAAGTTAAGGCATCTGGGTTGTGGAATTATCTGCCACAAAGCATCAGTGGGTGCAGTACTTTTTAGCATTTTAAGTATGCCTTACAAATGTGGTTAAAAGATTCTCATTCTTGTTGCCACCAAGTTGTGTGAGAGTGATACTTGTGGTTAGAAATGTCTTGCAGTGATGAAATGCTTGTTATCTTTGCTTTTAGCATTGTGCTCTAGCTGTAAAACCATTCAGGGCGTTTCACTGTGTGAATCCATGTGCTAGCTTTGTGTTACCACAAGCGATTGCTATCCTTTAGCAATACTGGTGCATCATGAAGAGTCTGCACACAGGAACTACAGATGGAAAGTTTCTTTTAGCTATATCTAGTGCATGTATTGCAAATAAATAAATTAATCAAAATTTTACTTGGATGATCATTAAGCTGTTTGGTTACCGTGTAGCACACTGTAAACCCACAACTTTTAGTAGTGGGTTTACAGATTTAGATTTGTTAGATTTTTTTAGATTTAGATTTTCTCCCTTTTTAGTTAATTAAACTGATTACTTTTTACTTAATAATGTAACTTTACTGACCTAATGTCTACAGGGAGTGCAGAATTATTAGGCAAATGAGTATTTTGTCCACATCATCCTCTTCATGCATGTTGTCTTACTCCAAGCTGTATAGGCTCGAAAGCCTACTACCAATTAAGCATATTAGGTGATGTGCATCTCTGTAATGAGAAGGGGTGTGGTCTAATGACATCAACACCCTATATCAGGTGTGCATAATTATTAGGCAACTTCCTTTCCTTTGGCAAAATGGGTCAAAAGAAGGACTTGACAGGCTCAGAAAAGTCAAATAATAGTGAGATATCTTGCAGAGGGATGCAGCAGTCTTAAAATTGCAAAGCTTCTGAAGCGTGATCATCGAACAATCAAGCGTTTCATTCAAAATAGTCAACAGGGTCGCAAGAAGCGTGTGGAAAAACCAAGGCGCAAAATAACTGCCCATGAACTGAGAAAAGTCAAGCGTGCAGCTGCCAAGATGCCACTTGCCACCAGTTTGGCCATATTTCAGAGCTGCAACATCACTGGAGTGCCCAAAAGCACAAGGTGTGCAATACTCGGAGACATGGCCAAGGTAAGAAAGGCTGAAAGACGACCACCACTGAACAAGACACACAAGCTGAAACGTCAAGACTGGGCCAAGAAATATCTCAAGACTGATTTTTCTAAGGTTTTATGGACTGATGAAATGAGAGTGAGTCTTGATGGGCCAGATGGATGGGCCCGTGGCTGGATTGGTAAAGGGCAGAGAGCTCCAGTCCGACTCAGACGCCAGCAAGGTGGAGGTGGAGTACTGGTTTGGGCTGGTATCATCAAAGATGAGCTTGTGGGGCCTTTTCGGGTTGAGGATGGAGTCAAGCTCAACTCCCAGTCCTACTGCCAGTTTCTGGAAGACACCTTCTTCAAGCAGTGGTACAGGAAGAAGTCTGCATCCTTCAAGAAAAACATGATTTTCATGCAGGACAATGCTCCATCACACGCATCCAAGTACTCCACAGCATGGCTGGCAAGAAAGGGTATAAAAGAAGAAAAACTAATGACATGGCCTCCTTGTTCACCTGATCTGAACCCCATTGAGAACCTGTGGTCCATCATCAAATGTGAGATTTACAAGGAGAGAAAACAGTACACCTCTCTGAACAGTGTCTGGGAGGCTGTGGTTGCTGCTGCACGCAATGTTGATGGTGAACAGATCAAAACACTGACAGAATCCATGGATGGCAGGCTTTTGAGTGTCCTTGCAAAGAAAGGTGGCTATATTGGTCGCTGATTTGTTTTTTTTTTTTTTTTGAATGTCAGAAATGTATATTTGTGAATGTGGAGATGTTATATTGGTTTCACTGGTAAAATAAATAATTGAAATGGGTATATATTTGTTTTTTGTTAAGTTGCCTAATAATTATGCACAGTAATAGTCACCTGCACACACAGATATCCCCCTAAAATAGCTAAAACTAAACACAAACTCAAAGCTACTTCAAAAAACATTCAGCTTTGATATTAATGAGTTTTTTGGGTTCATTGAGAACATGGTTGTTGTTCAATAATAAAATTATTCCTCAAAAATACAACTTGCTTAATAATTCTGCACTCCCTGTATTGTATGTTGTGCGCCATATTTGCACTTGTTCACTAATCCTGTAGTATCCAGTGTGGGCGTGTACGACAAGTTCTAGGATGGCAGTTAATGTTAGCTAAAATATTCTGCATGTTATTTCATACTGAGCTGTTTTATCTTTACAGTTCAGTTACTTATGCCGTGTTTTATTTCCCTTAATGGTAGAGGCTGTGGCACTATGGGTGCAGTGGGTTAGTGGGTTTATGATCATCGTCGTTTGCAGAATGATCCTCTTCACGCTGACTTTTAAGTGGATTATCACGCTTTATAAAAGCATTACAAAAGTAATGATTAATGATGTCATTTATTATCACTATTTCCAGTATGTAATAGGTAGGTAGATTGCCTTAGGTAATCATTTACCTAAGACAAAGGTTGGTTATGAAAACATTCATTAGTTGAAAATACTGGTGTTTACATAAAAAGGACTTTACTGAACACATTTAAATGCTAATTTCATCCATTTAAACATATTAAGGCTTTAACTTGAGTTCTGTGTACATTCAGTGTAGTCCCTGCAGTAAGGACTACAACTACAAGAGTTTCTTGTTCTGTTTTTTATGTTAATGATGATGATGATGTACTGGTGATGTAAAAGCAGGTGCAGGCAACGACAGACTAGCTGAGCTTCTGAAGAATAGTTACTACTTTCAACCACAATGGCCAATAGAGTACTTGCGGTTGTAGTAGGAGGGGAATGCTATGAGGTTTTAGTATTATAGTCAGTCTGCCTCCCTGCACACAACTGTAACCTTGTTACTAAGTCAAACACAAAAAGTTCAAACACAAAACGTTCAAGGTATCCAACAACAGTAAGATACCTGAATGATCCTAAAACAGAGTAGTGCCAAAAGGAGGAGGTAAAAGGTATTTCTGGTAAAGATATTTTAAATCTTCATAATTTAAAAAAATATAACAGATTAAAAACAGCACTACGTTATTAAATTTTTTTAATATTTTAAATGTAAGGCAAGATATTGACATTATTGTCTAAATTACACCTAAATAAAATAATCCACGTTCTGATCTGAACAAACTGAATTGATAGCACCAGTGCAGCCAGTCGGATGTTAGTCTGGATCTCTGGAACTGACCTAAAAACAAGTTTGTCACATCTGCAACTTACAAGACGTTTCAAAAATAACAAAGAAACTTTGTATTAAGAAATTATATAATCCTACAGACTGCAGCAGCAGAGGTTGCATGGTGACATTGGATGTTTTGTATCTTATGAATATCTCCAAAAGTTGAACCTGTTCATCTGGACGTAGCGTTTTGTGGGAGAAACGTTTCGTCACTCATCCAAGTGACTTCTTCAGTCTCAGCTGACTGCAGGTTTCCCCAAACCTTATAAACAGCACATTTGCATAATGACTGAAACCAGCCCACTGAAGGAACAATGGGCTGTGAGGTCAGTTCCTTAATCATAATTATGCAAATTCCCATGACCATTGATCAACAATCACTGACCAAAACCCACTGATCAAAGAACACTGATCAATGGCCATGAGTACCATTCACAGAGAGTTGGGGAATGGCTGCAATCACAGCATTGTAAGATGGCGAAAGATGTACCCTTAGGCCCCCTCCTCGATTCAGAGATGGTCTTTCCCTTTTCACGTAAATGGCCTCCTTGATTCCGCGCTCAAACCAGTGTTCCTCCCTGTCCAGGATGTGTACATCCTCATCATTTAAAGAGTGTCCACTGGCCTGTAGGTGTAAATAAACTGCAGAGTCCTGGCCTGATGAGGTTGCTCTTCTGTGTTGTGCCATCCGCTTCGCTAGAGGTTGTTTGGTTTCCCCGATGTATAAATCCTGGCAATCCTCCTGGCACTTAACAGCGTACACTATGAGATATCTTATGAATACAATCAATACACTATAATTCGTAACGAGTCACAAGTATGATGCATGGACTGTAAATCAGGAACAGCTTGGGTTCTTATGTTTTTCAGGTCTTCTCCATCAAACCACTTTATATTTGTCCCATTATATATTTTATAGTTCATGTCCACCTTAATAAGAGAATAGCAACATATGTTCTCTTTTGAGAACTGGAAGCTAGAGATTATTTCCAACATGTGCCTGAAAAAACTTTAAATACTTTTGTCTTTGTCATGTAGAAAGACAGCATAAAGTCAAAGAGACTCTGCTTGCATGACTTAGTGTTGCTTGTGGATGTCATTATTTAAAACTACTTGGCGGGTCACTTGCTCACAACACTGCTGCATTATGAAACGGTTCCAGGGTTTTAACAAAGGTAAATGTTTATCCCAAAAGTCTGCTGAGCAATGGATTCGCAATAGTTTATTACCAAGTCCCCTTATTATTCTTTTTGTTTTCTCTCATCTACATATACTGTTACCATGGCCAAAGTTTCAAATAAGGAGTTCAGCTTATGTACAAGTAATCGCTGTGACCCAAAACCTCTCAGCCATGTTTAACTTTAGTAAGAGAGGACATACCCAATATAACCATGATTCTTGCCTCGAGCACAGAAGCCCCAGCCACCTGCTATTCAAACCTTCTGTTTGCGAAATATAGCAAATTAATAAAGGGGAGAATACAGAGCTCGAAATGAGCATAAGGGGTCTGCTTTGACCTTTATACAGCAGAGACAACATCAAGCTTTGTGCTGAAAGTGGCTTGAGACTGGTGTCATCAATGGCTCTGTATTGGTGAACTGAGGTTTAGCTGAGGACATCCATAAACATAAGTGTAAACCACGCTTACTAGATTTTATTTCAAACTTCATACAAAAGTCTTTGCTGGTGATGAAAGCTTCTAGAAGTTTCCTGTATGGAGAAACTAGTCAGATGCATTTCTCAGGTGTGATTCTGCCTTCAAATCCTGAAGGTTCTGTGAGCCTCTTCTGTGAACCATTCCTTTCCATAGATTTTTAGTTGGGTTGAGTTCAAGTGATTGGCTGGGCCATTCTAGCAGCTTTATTTTCTGAAACCAACAGAGTTTCATTGGCTGTGTGTTTCATTCTCTTCCTTAAACATCCACCCTTGTTTCATCTTCATTATCCTGGTTAGATGGCAGCAGATTTTTAAATCAAGAATGTCCTGCTATATTTTTCTGTTCATCCTTCCTCCTGTTATATGAAATGTGCCAATGCCGTATGCAGAAAAATGGCTCCACACCATGATGTTCCCATCTCCAAACTGGGTCTGGTGTTTTTTGGGTGGAGTGCAGTTGCTTTATGACCTCCAAAAATGGCGTGTATTATGGCATCCAAAGAGTTGAATTTTGGTTTCATTTGACCAGACTATATTCTCCCAGTACTTCAGACTTGTCTAAATGTTATTCAGCAAACTTTAAATCTGCTTCAACTTGCTTTTTCTTCAGCAATGGAGTCTTGTGTTTTGAGCATCCATATAGGCCAGGGTAGTTGAGTGTATTTGAAACAATCGTACATGTTGATTCCAGATCTTTCTGTAGCTCTCCACAAGTGCTCCTAGAATCTTAGACAACTCTTTGGATCATTTTCACTCCTCTGTCTGAAATCATGTGGGGAGCACCTGGTCGTGGATGTTTTTTTCCACTTATGGATTATGGCCATAACACTGTTCACTGGAACCTTCAGTAGTTTAGAAATCCTTCTGGAACCAATGCCATCAGTATATTTTGCAAGAATAATGTTGTGAAGGTCTCGAGGGAGCTCACTGGTTTTACCCATCATGAGATGTTGCTTGTGTGACACCGTTTTGTAATGCATCAGTTGGGACTGAACTAGCTGATATTAATTTCCACAAAGTGGGAGGATTGCTTTCTAATTACCGATAGATTTCAGCAGCTGTCATGACTTTCCGTGCCTTTCTGCACTTCCCTTTCTTCACGTGTTCAATACTTTTTCCCTGTTTCCATTTCTCATTATTGAACATAACATAATTTATGGACATCTATGGTTTGTTTTCTTTGCATGTGTGAATTGAATGGGTTGTTACCAACATCTGGTGAGAATTTCATGTCAGTAGCACCTTAAGAAATACATTTACATAGAAAATTGGTGACATGTTCAATATTTATTTTACCTGCTGTCTTTGATGTGTTTAATAATAAAATGAATGCTTTCACTATCTCTGTGACATTTCACAGTCCAACTGATATGAAAGTTTATGCAAATGAGGGTTAGTGTTTAAGAGAGGTGAAAATTCTTTAGGAACTGATTACAATGTAGTAAAATATTAAATATTAGTATTAAGACATGCTAATTTAAAGAATGATATGAATAATTAGCAGCTGCAGCGCTGAACTGAGTCCACGGCTACTGGAATTACACATGTTCACGGTAACATACCTACTACCTTTATCTCCAACTATATGGACTTCGACCTTTATGATGACTCAAGCTTAAGTACATTTCTATAATAAACTCCAGCAACAATGACGTCTCTGTGAAGCTGACAGGTTTTGTGCCTCGGAATTGAGAAAACAAGTGAATAACCAGAATCACATGAAGCAGGATTTAAATATCGCAAATTAACTGCTCAAGATAAACAGTGATCTTTACCAACAAGGAAATGTAAGCTAATAATTAACTGTCCAGTGCTGCCATGATGAGTAACTGATGGCCAAACAGAGTGGCGAAAACGCATTGTCTCACATGGGCCTAACCCAGAAAGGTCCTCCACAGGTGGGAGTGGCAGAATCCAGTTCATACAAAGGATGTCTCTGTCATATGCGAAAACAAATTTCAAGTAAATTGAAGTTATTTTTCTGGCTGCTGAACAAGCCAGAGAAATAGCTTGTTCATCAGAATGAAAAGCAAAATGTGGGTAGAGAGGTGTCTTTAGCCATCCAACAGCAGAGGAGCAGAGAGAGCACGCTCAGTTTAACCTCCTAGTCCCATTTGTGGCTCAGCTGGACTCCTGGCTTCACAGAGACCAGAGGAAATGGTCCTGTTCCCAAACACAAACTATTTCCTTCCCCAAATGACCTGCTCCGTGGGAGCCCCGCTCTCACTTCCGGACAGTTTAACAGCCCAGCCACCGTGAGCAGCAAGCAGCACTTAATGGCAGTCATACTTGGAGTCTCCTATTTAGGTTCAAATCTGGGGGAAAACGCAAACACTTGTCAACTGACTAGAAGCCAGGGTATTAATAACCACTGTGTAGAGACTTGCAGGTCAATCTGTAATGGTGCTGGACTAATTTCAGCAGAGGAGAAATTAAAAGAGCAGATTAACTACAGAACCTAAAAGAGAGCTGCTTAATCACTTTCTGACCTTGATTACTCTTCACCCAGCTCAACAAATAATGAGGAAGAACTGGCCAAAAGCACAATGGGGAAAGGGAGCCAAAGAATGTGAGTTCAGTCTCGATAAGGTAAAAAGGCTGGATCTACATCCGTCTTCCTAACTATCTCCTAGCTTCCAGTGCATGTTATAAGGAGGAAAAAAATTACACTACCCATACAGCCATATTTACCTCTAGAGCCAGGGCTGTCTTGTCATAGGCATTAGGCACCCTCTTCTGTATTGCCCTGGCATAGACAGGTCCGTTCTGGAGGTTTGGGAGGGGTGTGGGCTGGGCGTACTGGCTGGGGTCTCCCAGCAGTGGAGCGCCAGACGGTCCTGCAGAGCCGTCAGAGTTCCCCAGCATCCCCATCCCACCAGGCACAGCACCGGACATGCTAGACCCTGCCACTGAACTGGGGGATGCTGGTCGGTACTTCTCCACGTACGGCACTGGGATCATCCCTGTGCGGCCTTCCGAGTTCTGGGCGTTCCACCACTGCTCCTCTGGTTTCTCTAGAACTCGGAGGATATCACCTTTCCTGAACGGGAGATCCTCATCGTCGTTGCCGGGGAAATCAAAAAGTGCCCGAACATACTCATCCTCCAGGCGTGGTGGGGGGCCTCCACCGGGGCCAGCAATCATTAAAGTGGGGTGTTTAGATTTGTTGATGGGTTCTATTAAGGTGGTGGTATCCAAGTAGTGGATTTTATAGAACTCTAGCAAAGCAGGTAATGCATCAAACTCCTGGTCGCCGATACGGAACCTTGGATGGACCAAACCTGGAGAAAAAGAGGGAGGGCAGGTAAAAGGTCAAGTTAGAAGCAGAAAAATGAAATCATTACTCATCCGAAACACTCCCTTCCTTATCTATTAGTGTTCACATCTGGGAAATCTGAAGGCAGCCTATTTATGTACACAAGTATGATGATGATGATTTCCAACATGACCAGGAAATCTTTCAGTTTCCTTATTTTACATTTTCCTCATGCATGTCATGTTTCTTCCAGTAAGTGTTCTGGAAAATGCATGAGGGAATACAACAAATATTGTGGGAAAAGACAACCAAGCAGACGCTTTTTTCAGATCAAATCCTACCAAAATCAGTCTATGAGAGAGACTTCTTTTTTTTTAAGGTGATTTGCTTCCAATTTGACAATTTGGCTTATATAATGTCACACGGGCCCTGACGCTATTTAAGAACGCATACCGCCCACTCCGGAACCTATAGACCTATAGACACACAAACCATCAATTTGTGATTTCTTAAAAGCAGTGTGTTGCATAGCGCACAGAGAATTGGCCGTCCGAGCTAACGTCAAACTGAAACATGTTTCAGTGTGTCTGGCCTGCCAGGAAAATGTACTATTGCGCATCTTCTTTGGTGCAAGTCATGCAAGAATGGTCACATCAGCATCTCCTAATATCAAGCCTCCCCCCCACCCCGTCCCCCCAGCTCTGCTAGCTTACCTGGACCAGACTGTCGGTTGTTGCTGATGCTGTTAATTATGTAATGCGAGACTTTGGAGTTTTCTGACACCGAAAGCACGTAGTCGCCGGGGCTGGTGATGGAGTCCCGAACCAGAAACACGCCATGCCTCTGCCCCTGCAACAGAGACACTGCCTCCTGTCTGCTCAACCGACCCCAGTACCAACTACCACGGTCCTCCGCGTCAAAATTTCCTGCCATGATAACCACTCCAAAGCCGAGGCTTCACCGGGCCTTCCCTGCTCTCCCTCCCGTTATCCACAGGCAGAGCGTTCAACTCATACAAAAACTTTAGCGCCTAGAGCACGTTTAGTAAACAGGGGACATCCGCAGCTGGCCGTTTGGGCATCAATTCTCCGACACTGAAGCTCAAGCACCTGATAAAAAGTGACTCTGGCTCGGTTCGTGCTCAGAAGTCAGCTCTGTCCGTCCTATTATGCGTTTTAACGCCACAAATCCAGCTACAATCCAGCCGCCGATGACAACTAACTTCAAAAACTGAAATGGCGGATACGCGAAAACAAAAAAAAGACCCCTCTCACCGGATATGATGTATCATACTTACGGCGCACGCGCCAGCGTGACAGCGTCAGGCTAGTCGTCTCGTCCATCATCCGCTTCGAGCGACGTCTTTTGAAAAACAAGCACAAATTATTAGAACAAGTTCGAAAATAGTTACAGCATTTAGAGGAGCTTATCATAAGATGCCATGTCGTTTATTCGTGCGTGTTTTCTTACAGAAATTAAACATTTTTAAAGTTGTATTGTGGCGATGGTCACGAAAGCGCTTTTCCTGCTCAGGCTGGTGGTGGGTTGTGAAAGCCAAAGCTTATCCCCACTGCTGCACCGAGCGCAGAGCGTTATGCTAACCAACGCTTAAGTTCTTTCTCACACAGTAATGTAAGTAACTTGATATCTTTTCATCTTAACCGAGTGAAATAAATTAGATTAGCTGCATTTTGTAATATTGGCCGCTAGGTGTCACTCAAAGACTCTTCAAAATCCTGTCAATATACTGGTTGTCACACCTAAATGTCAAGTTTCGGTACTCCTGTGAGACTAGTTAAAGTAAATTCTACCTGCTAAGTTTTCTGTGGATAAGAGAGCTTCATTCTGCAACCAAATGTAACCACAGAAGAAAGCAGGCCAGGTCCTATGTGTACCACCAACGCTAAACACTTGATCGCTGTAAATACTGAGGCCAGGTAAAGCAAATCTGGAGTATTGCATCACGCAGAATGATAAAATAAAAGCCGATTACAGCCTTTGTCTGTGTATTCCATGTATATTCCCGTGTTTCTCCTCAAGAAACAAAGGAATGTACAGAATATATGTTTTATACCTTATAATAAAAAACACCTTGAGGCAACTGTTTTTGTGATTTGGTGCTATATAAATTAAATTCAATTGAAGATGCTTCATACTGCAAGGTAAAAAACAAACAAACAAAAAACAAACCCTACAGTAATACAGAGAAAAAACCCAATAATCAGATGATCCCTTATGAGTAAGCAGTTGGTGACAGTGGGAAGGAAAAACTGCCTTTTAACAGGAAGAGGAGAGGAGACTGGAAAAAAATTACTCTGTTCTACTGTTTGTTTGCCACTATACCATTTACCATTTAATCTCTCTAAATGTATAATTATCTCCATGTCCACAGAGCCTCAATTCTACTGGGAATTACAAGACTCACATTTTGAAATGACTGACTTATTACCCTAGCAGAATACAGTGAGGATTTGGGATCTGGACTCCAAGCGCATCACCCCTACGATAATGTAAAATTGGGGAGTGATAGGAAACATCCCCTGATGCCTACAGGTGGATGTTGGGGTCGTAGAGGAGCTGGAACAGCAGGCAGTTTCAAATGTGAGGTAGATGTCCTCATGTTTAGTGGTGATGCAAAAAAAAGTTCAACTTGTTCTCAGCTGTCCACAAAACAGTTCAAACAGCCTTTTGGGTTGGATGTTTGAGTCTAACAGGCTGCAGATGGACAACAGATCCCACTTATGCCACCAGTATAATTCTGGCCTCTTAGGACATGGACACAGGACCTCTGGTCGGTGGTGTCACTTAGTGTCTGACGCTTGGACACATGGGAAATTATATCCACTATCAGCCAAAAAGATGTGAAATACAAAATAGGCATTGTTTTTAAAAAGAATTGATTGGCAAGGCAAATGTCTCTTCAACTTTTATATAATGTTATAATTTAAAGCTACAGTACATTACTGTGTAAAAGCTCTTGAGCCACCTCTTCCCGTTTCTTTGTTTTTTGTGAAGAAAATGGGAAATGAGTACAATGACTGATTGAAATGTGCAGACATAAATAAATAATACAGCATATAAGGCAAAATCAGAGTTTGTACAGTTATAACAAGCTTGAAAGTCAATGTTTAATATGACTAGATTCAACACAGTCTGAACTCTCTAAGACCAATTTCTTGTAATGTCTTTAAGTAGACTAAAGGAACAATTCTCCAGGCTTCTTGAAAGACATTCAGAGCTCTTCTTTGGATGCTGGACGTCTTTTGTTCTGGTCTATGTTAAGATGATCCCACACTGCTTCAATAATGTTTTGCCACTTCTCCTTATGTCTTATGTTTCCTCATATTTTTAAGGTCACACTGCACAACACACTGAGATACACCAAGTCTTTGGCTAACTGTTTTGGAAATCTCCATGTTAGTGCAAAAATACTATTTTATGGCTGTCAAACTGAGTTATTATTTTGGCTTTTTTCATTGGGTCAACTAAAGAAATTAGAACAAATAAGGTGTAGCCACTGTACTAGTTCATTCTTAGAGTCAGGTGCTTTCTTTATGCATGACTTACAGGTCAATGTTAAGTGGCTTAAAGAACAAAACACATTCCTCTGAAAATGGTCAGTTTCAAGGACTGGACAGAAAATGGGTGAAAAAGCAGTCAATGTCCAAAGAAAAATTTGAAAGACCTTCAGAAAACCTGGAGAACTATTGCTCAAGACCACTTTTAAAATGTTATAAATCTGTTCTCTTTTGCTATTTTTTGCTGCTTGGAAGCAAAAAGCTAGCTTTGTTTTTCGGGATTTCGGGATGCTGACATAAATGGATTTTATTATAGTGTCATTTATTACCTTTTAATCCACCACAGTGCACTTGCTAACCCTAACCCAGACATATGATAGAATACATTTCTTTACAACTGCACCATGCTGTGTTTTTGGATCATTATAGATGCATATCAAATGAGTTATTAGAACATGTATTTTGTGAATTTATCAATATGCATGTATAAATTCATCTGTCAGGAGAAAAGCCATGACCATTTAGTAAAGACTTGGCTGTTAATGACTTGATAACAAGAAAGAGTTTATAACAAGCCCATTGTTTTTCCTGTTGTTCTGCTGGCACATCATTTGATGACTGTTTATAATATAAATCACTTTAAGAAGCACAGATAACAGTTATCTACATGTTAATATGCTAGAGTATTATAGCGTCAGATGTATGAATGATGTGTCCTGCAAATATTTGCTGTAGCTAACACATGAACACATGAGGAAAACACAAACGTAAGAGGAAGGCAGGGTTTTTCCCTTAAGAGAATTTATTGATAAGATCCATGGCAAAACAGCAGACAATCAGGTTTGACAATTTCATCTTAAATTTGAATGAAATGCATAAGTTTTCCTTTAAAAGGATCACCGTGATAAAGTGCCATGAAAACAAAGAAACTTTGGGACAAATGGAACATGGAGAATATCATAGAGGTATATGCTATAGGCAGAAAAACTGATACTGAGGAAAGAATCATAAATGATTCAAGGCTACAGACACCCATACCTTCAAATTCAAATTTCCATGTTTCTTTTTACAGCTCACAATAAAGCAGCAAGAGTCCTTGGACAAGACGTATGCATGGACTTCACATCCTCTTGTCACTGGAAACATTTATAGCTCCACAAGCTAAAAACCACAATCTGTTTGCATTAAAAGGACAGGTCATTCTGCACGTGGTGATGAGTAGATAGTTGTACAGAGGAAGGGGAAGGAAAAATCACCAAACTATAGACATATGGCCACAATTTCAACCAGTTTACTTAC
The DNA here is from genome assembly GCF_013358895.1 of Oreochromis aureus. NCBI lineage: Eukaryota > Metazoa > Chordata > Actinopteri > Cichliformes > Cichlidae > Oreochromis > Oreochromis aureus. Next base: position 35,614,082 of record NC_052955.1, read on the forward strand.
TCAGGGCTGAAGAAAGTAAAGCTGAACAATATGAGAGTTTCTCACACAAGCAGAAAGCAAGTTTGAAGAATCTTTACATATGTATATATTCAAATACTTCAAATGAGCATATCAGCTTAATTCCAGTTGTGAGATCCCTTTGCTTTGATTTCCCATGACCTTAACATAAAAGCAGACAAACTGATGTACATATCCCTCTCCTGCAGTCAGTCAAAGACATGTTTCAGCCAATGTAAATTCGCAAGCTTCAGCAAGACTCTTACCCCAAGAATGGAGTCCAAACCACGAGTGGTACACAAAGCCAGTGGATGGTTTACATACCACAAACTGAACTCACTGTACAACAATCAATATTTGACACTCTATACAAAGAATTGCTTAAAATAAGTTCAATGTGGCTCTCAAGGACAGACTTCAACAGTGTGAGTTCAGTGTCACATATGGTTTACATCTGCCTCTGTTTAAAGGGTTCGTATTAACGCGCTGTTGGTTAAAGTGGTTTTACAGGGACAATGGAATACTAGCTCCTTGTAAAGATGCATTAAAGGGATGCTTCTCTTTGTAATTAGATTCCATTGATTTACCACGGAATTTCTACAGGCTATGTTGTATTAATGTAGTAAAAGGGAGCAGTTAGCTGCTTGTGTGACATGTTGGTTACCTATAAGTATCATGTTATTACTGCTGAACACACTATGGTATGAGGTAAATTGCTAAATGGCTGAATTTGCTTATTTCAATGCTTTTCATTAGTTTCTTGTCTTACTGTAAAAGCTCCTGGTGAGTATTAAAGGGAAGATGCACTTGTTTTATACACTTATATCTGTGTACAGGTCTTGGGGCTTTTTATTTGGCTTTAGTAATAAAGGCCATAGACTGTATATAAAAGATGGACATGGTCACCGGTGACTTCACCCATTGGTTTCCACACTCTGCATTTTGAAACCTCAACATTAGCTCAACATTGGCTCTAGCTATGCCGGATTTTTAGAGCCAGGAATGACAAGCGGGTGGTAGTTTAGTTATGAGTTAAGTTATCAGCTAATGGTAGCTAACATAATGGGCAAACTGCATTTGTGTCTTGGATGCCACTCTTTGCGCCACACAGCAACTCAATAACTTCCAGAAAAGACATTAACAGCACAAACATGGTAAAGAGGTCCAATTCAGGAAGTTGAATTAGCTAAAGTGATGATTAGCAGGAAGCTATCAACTATAGTACATTTAGCAGCCACCAACTTTAAGCCTTAGTCAGATCCAAATGAGTATCTGTACAGACCAAAATGTTTCCATACCAGGCTATAAACATGCTTCATTCTGTGGTAAAGTTTAACATGGGGGGCAGTGGGATTTATTTATGTTTAGAACCAGTGGTCACTCCAGGAACTGTGGTAACTGCGGTTTTTTGCTTCTATTTTCAACCGCTAAGGTTTGCATATGTGAAAATTTACAGTGTCCTCAGGTGATGCCCCTCGAGTCGCCACCTGTTAGGTCTGAAGGCTAAAGATTTAAAAAGAAGAAATACAAATACTAGGGGTGCAGAATCAGAGGGAATGAGCTTCTAAAGACTACATTAGCCTCTTTTTTTTGTCTCTAATAAGACACCTAAATCTTTTATTGTTGAAACTGCTGTTGATTCAGTTCTGATTTGATTCTGTTTTTTTCCAGAAGGAAGCTGCACAGGTCATATCAAGACTTCATATTGAGTTGGACACAGTTTCAGATGTAAATCATTGGGGTATTCTCTAAATGCTATCCATTTGGCGAAATTTGGCACAGCTTTTTTTTTTCCATCTGTATCAGTATTAATTGATCTGCTAAAACATTTTGGATGAGAAAAAAATATCATTTACTCTTACGTTAGAATCACATGAACCTGCACGTTTTAGCGCTGCGATAAAATAGCAATAAGATGGAGTCAGTCTGTTATCAGATTGAGACTGAATGGGGTCTGTTTGTGATAATACAGCAAAAAACTGTGATAGATTAGTGAAAATGTCAATTCTGTTGCTGTTTACATACACAGACCTTCACCTTAAACAGAAATTCACATTAGCTTCAGAGTTCAGCCAGAACCTCAAAGGTTTGAACCAGAAATTCAGAAACAGATAGAGATGCAGTTGCTGCAGGACAGCAGTTCAACCACAAAGTAATATCTGGTTACCAGTTGGCAACCAGCTGAGTCAAGTCCCTTATCGCAACAAAATGCACTACAGATGAGTTGGTCCAGAATGACTCAGATCGTAATCTTGTAATGTGTTCTCTTCCTGTATTTAAAAAATAGATGTCTATTTGCAACCTTTGCCAGTCTGTCTCAGACTGATTGCAATCAGTCTGAATTGGACTTTGATTACTTGGAGACAGGTTGCCTCCCATCAGGCAACCTGTGCAGTCACCTTGTGATCAAAATCATTTACCCAGATGTTGAGGATGTTGTGTGCTTAGTCTCTGGGAGACCAGCTGGTGATCAAAGTAACTTGCAGCTGGTCACCGAATGCAAAAAGATTCCATGCAATCACTAAATGACCAGTGTGACTAAGCCATAAAATCCTGGGTCTTGGTGTAGCTACTCAGTTCATTTGTCTGAAATAATAATAGAAGGTCTAAACAACAAGGTGGGACCTTTGTGCTCACATCAGAACTGTGCTTGAGATGACCATACAAGGGGTATCCACTCTAATACACATAGAGAACCAAGAGTAGAAAAATTTCTCTGAAACTGAGTGTTTAAAGCAGTGTGAAACATGAGCTGTTGTCAGGGATTTACTCATATATATACTCTGACCTCATCTTTAAAACTTGTATGTATGCAATAGGGACACTAGGGAAAAACAATTAGGTCTACATTAAGGTCTACATCCCCTTAGAGGGACAGGCTTCAAAGGTTATTAGTTTGGAAACTGTGATCAGCCCCTTTCCTTTCATGCTTTACTGTCCACATGCTTTCTGTTCATCAGAGCTTCAGCACAGTCTCATAACAACATCAGTGTTAGCCTCCATCACTTATCAAAGCCTTTCAATTGAACACCTCTACAAAGAAAAAAAAAGAAAAAAATTACAATAGAGTTTTTTTTGTGACTAGCGCAGCCAGTTCTATATCTTTGGCAGGGTTTCTGTTATTATGCAGACCCCCTGCTGTTAGCTAGTAATTCAAGATAGCTCTTTAATGGAGCCAGCTGTGTTTATGCTAATTTATGATGATACTGCAAAGCAGTACACTACAAAAAGCCTTCATTTGCTATGCTACACACATAAACAGCTCCAAAGGTGAGCGTATTAGCACCTAGGGCCACGGTCTGAGAGAAAAAAAAAGTTTGCAATTTTGACTGTTTTAAGGTGACATTTACTTTGCTCCAATTTAATATTCTTTACCTTTCTTCAGTGATCAGGCTGTCACTAAACTGAGTCAGCTCTTCCTCTAAGAGTTTTTCACATACATGAAGACTGCTACTGCAGACCCTTAAACTATACAAATTCTTGAATTCAGTGATAGTACTTGTGAAGTAGCTAATCTACAATCTAAAAAATCTGCCAGATAAAAATGATTCATTTATATATATATATATATGTATGTATGTATATACTGTACATCTAAAAATACAGTTTATTTATTAAAGCTTTGCAGGGATTATAAGTGACACATGGAGGGAAAGCACAAGCCGGGTGAGAGCTACATACTGTATAAGGATATTGTGTTGTAACCCAGCATACAGCATAGCAGCGACCTATATACAAACACAGCACTGTAAGCGTGTGATGCACTCTAGTGTACAGCGCCGTGGTGTGAGGCATGACCTGGATTATGAGGAAAAAGGCTACTAAATATTTCAGCACTTGGCTTTGGGACACATGGCAATGAGGTTAACACTTCTATCCACTGCAGGGGACAAAGGGATAAGATGAGCCAGTAGGTAAGGTCGCCTTCCACCTATATCTGAGCACCTATACGTGTATAGCCCAAGCAATATAGGAATTTAGAAATTCTTCTATATCATTTTTACTTTTGAAAGTAACTTTTTGTGCTGTTATAAATGTGGATGCTAATATCTGCCATAGTATTTGCCCACTGATAAATTGGGTAGGCTTTAGTCATGTGACCTTAAATTTAGTTTTCCTTTTGAGAACAAGGTAGATGAAGTAGCTAGGAGATCTTTTCACAAAATAATTGTCTGTCAAAGCTTTCCAGGTACAGCAGCAAAGCTTTAAAATGAGTTAATTTAGCTTAATTTATTATAGTTTTGAGGTTTTCTTACATTAGATTAACTTTACTTCATCCTGCATACCAAGAGTTATGTATTTAGCTATTACTTCTGAAATAGCAATCATAAAGATGCAGGTAATGGATCAAATCCTCAGTTTAGTAGAGTTGTGATCATTATTTCGGTTATGCTGTGTTTAGAGTTTGATTGGTGTAGATATGTGTTAATTAAACCAGTGATTTTATAACTATCTGTATGGGGCACAGGAATATTTTATCTTAAACAGAGTTGTTGTTTTTTTTTACTATATTTTTGACTATATTGGTGTTTTATGTTAAATGTTGCATCTTCATCTTTTAGCACTATAGACAAAATAGCTGTAATGTCTATTTAATAAACAGGAGTTGAGATCTAATTCTAAATAATTACACGTAGGGTTAGAAGAATGGTTTGTTACTATTTTCTCAGATGGATCATCATCTGTTTTAGGCTCAACTTCCCACATTTTGAGATGAAATAGCTTGTTTAGTTGAATGAGCTATGTCTGATAAGTTTTCAAGCGAGATATTATTTCCTGAAGTTATTACTCCTCTTAGCTAAAGGTTGACTCAACTAAAAGCTGGCTCATCATCACCCGCTCTCCCTTGCATAGCCTTGGAAACAGGACCTTTTTCTTTCAGTGTCAATCATTGCTCTAGATATTATAAGGGTGGTTTTTTTTTAGCTTACTAATTTCACCTTCATCAAATTTCACATCACATTTCTTCCACTAAAACACAGTGCATCTGTTCATTTTCTTAAGCAGCAACGGGATTCTACAAAGGAGATCTTCCGATCCATCAGGCTGGCCTTTGACCCACGTGGGCCTTTTACACAGTTCCACTTGTAGTTTTTGGCAAAAACATTTCCTTATAAAGGCCCTGATTACTTTGTCTTTTAACCAGTAACGGGACGTGTTACAGGCACATGTAGGTATTACTGGGATTACAAGGAGGAAGGACCTGAATATAGATAAACATTCTATACATGAAAGCCTCACGTGATATAATTTATCAGTCTATACTATGCAATAGCATCTGTGGTCTATTAGTACTTTAAACAACAGACAGTTAAGGTAAAACACACTTCCTGCTGGGGATTGGCTTGAGTTTCAGTCTGAGTTCAGTAGCCACTTCATCAGCGTCTGAAGCTTTGATTGGTCACAAATCAGATCAGGGGAGGAACATCGAGTGGCACGTTTATGCAGCACTGCAGCATTTTTAGCCAGAGAATTCTCTCGCCTCCTTCCATGTAGAAGTAGACACAGGAAGTAAAACAGAAACCGAGCAGTGGGGACCGATCAGGTAAAGTGTTCTGATTGGTCGGTAAACTCGTCTTCCTCGACTCTCATTGGCTCCACAGCCCCAGATGAGTGTTGCGACTGGCTTGAACAGCTCTGTGTGTCATCCTCGTACTCTGCCATCACTGCCCTTGTCCTCCTCCTTGGGCGCTCCTCTCTTCTCTGCACTACCCTATCCTTCTTCTCCTCCTCATCCCCTCCCCTCTCTCTCCTCCTCGCCCCTCCTTTCCTGTGCTCCCCTACCGTCCACATGCTCTCCTCCTCGTCCTCCTTCCCTTGTACCTCCCTGTCAAAGTCCAGCAGCTCTTCCATCATCTCCTCTATCTCCATCTCTCCATCCAGCTCTTCCTCTACTTCCGAACGGAGCTCGCCCATGCTCTCAGTCCGGTTGGTGTCGTCTGTTTCCTCCTCTTCCCCAAGCCCCCGTAGCCTTTCAGGGGGGTCGCTGGCCTGGCTCTCTCCAAACTCCAGGATGGTCGGCAGGTTGCCTTGCTTGGGACAGCGCTTTCTCAGGCTGACCAGGAAGGGCTGCGGCAGGGAGAAAATGTCCACATTGTTGCCCAGGTCAATCCATGTCACGCTTGGGAAACTGCCTGGATCCTGAGGAAAAAAATATTCCCATGTTGCAGTATAAGCACTATGTTCAATAGGTATTTTCAACATAAATGCAACAAATCAAGCTAAAATCCTCAAACTGGTCAGTCTGTTAGTATAAATTTCAAAGAAAGAAAAAAATAAAAACTAACACCAGATTAGATCACAGAAAATATTTCTAGATTTGTCCCTTTCTCTCAGATATTATTTACCCATGTTTTGAAGAAAGAAAAACCTAGTTGCACTAGCAAAGTGATAAAAACCCTTGGTTCTTAAGGTGGAAACCTGGAATCATTCAGGAAATACTGGGAGACTGATTTCAGCACTGAACACTAGTGAAAAATACTTTGCTAAAAGGATTATTAGTGACTTGAATTTTATATTGTAGGGCTATCAAGGCTCAAAACTAAATTTATTTTGGTTTAAGCAACAGTTTCCCCTTTTCTGGAGAGTTTCCTTTATCAAATATGACAAGTATATAGTATGCAGCTTCAGACACTCCTAACATCTGAGGGATCTGAGCATATAAAATAGTAAAAGCACTGTATGAAAACATTGATATCTAACTTTCTGACCTTCAGGGCGTCTGTCAGCTCCTTCAGAATTGCTCTGGTCAGCCTGTTTCCGTTCAATGCCAGCGTCTCCAGGTGTGGCAGAGAGGCCAGTGTGGGGAGCAGCAGGAGGAAAGCCTCGTCTGTGAGCTCAGTGAAGCCCAGCTCCAGGCTGATCAGAGTAGACGCGTAGCGCTGCAGGTGCACACACAGACGCTCCATGTCCCGAGCTGTCAGAGGGATGCCGGAAAGATCCAACGCCCCGCTGGATGGAGGGGCTGACAGCACTGCCTTCAGACTGGAGACAGACAGAAAATGATGCTTTGTGTCAGTTATGAACTCCAAAAAACTTTGGATGCTTTGCAAAATGTAAATAATGAAATGGTTAATTAATGATTTGCAAATCTCATGTGTCCATACTTTATTCACAATAGGGCACAGAAAACATTTAGAATGTTTACACTGAAACATTTACAAATAATTGAATGGAATGGGGGGTCCTATAAAAAAAAAAAACACCCCAAATTTCTCTTTCTCCACTTCTAATCTCTTTCTGCCTGATTTAAAGTCTGTTCAGCTCACTGTGTGGAACCCATTAGATTTAAATGTAAAGTAACATAAGGCCAAAACTATCAGTGACACTAATAAGTCCTTGTGCATTCCCTGACAGAGAAAATTGTATTTAATATTCAGTCATGATAAGTTGTATCATGGCTACTTAATAAGATCCAACCAGGCACTCATACTTGTCTGTCTCAGATGTCTGAAATAAGCTTCAAAACTAGAAAACAATATGGCCACACTGCATAAGGTCAAGTACACATTGTACATTGGAAGCTAATGGAAACTACAGAAAGAGCAGGCTGGGGTTAAAGGGATCTCTGGGGGCACACAAGCAGAGAGACAGACACACTAAGGGGATTTAAGGCTTAAGAAACTGAAGTGCGCTGAATTAAAAAAATTGCCATTGAGCAGCAAAACACCCAAAGCTTTATACTCTCCAACTGCACGGATGCAGCTAAAAATAAACCCAGCGGGTTGCCTGGTCGAGAATTACATAATGAACGGAGCACAAAGAATTCATCTGGGGTTGGGTGAAAAGGAAAGAAGAATACTAATCAGAAGTTTCATTTTGCCATCTTGCAAGTGAAAACAATACTTACAATGCCGACCGGAGCCGACAGCCAGCACCAATTATCGCTCGCAAATAACACACACACGTTGTGACGTTCTTGAACACACACAAAGGAGGATATTTAATTGAGGATTAACCCACTGGAGGTAAATCTGCTTCTACCAGCCACTATGGTGGTGCCACAGCCAAAACTTTGTGCCACGAGTGTTTACATCGATGGAACATGAGACCTTCAGCTCTGAGCAGCACAAAGCCTGCCAAACGTTTTCTGAGAAACAAGTAGCTGTGAGATTTAATTGTTATCATCAACAGCTGAGTATGCTTATCTACTCACATACCAGAGGGACATGAGAGGTATCAGAGGCAGAGCAGCCTAAAGCAAAGCAGTGGGTCAAATTTAGACCTCCAAAAATGTTTTCCTCACTATCCCATACATTCCAGAAAGTCTTCTGTCGCCAGAATGTATTTTTAGTTTGATTTGTGTGGGGGAGGGGAACCTGCTGTCTGTCTCTGGTATTGGGGTGATGTGTTCATCTGTCTTTGTCACAGTGATGGTGGGGTCAGCAGAACCAGCATCCTATCGCTGGGGTTTTCATCAGGGGGTCTTGCTCTAAAAAGGTCATATCTGTCACATATACAACCCGAGGCCAATGAAGGCCATACATATATAGCAAGACACAGCTCTTTTAATTAGCATCAGTATGCTATGACATGATTTTCTGCGTTGGCCCTTAATGTCAGTCCTAACAAAGACTCCAATCTGACCCACTGAGCGAAAACGTAAAGGAAGCCATAAAGGCATAAATTTGAGACTTTTAACAATATACTCATAAGTTTTACATCACAATAAAGACTAAAAAAGTAATAGATAAACAATAAATGACATTCCTGCTTTTTTACTCTGTGGGTTTAAGTAAAAAAAAGAAAAAAAAAAAGAAGATGAAATACTCTGTCATTAAAATACATTTTCCATTTTACAATTACAGGACATTCATACCTTCAGATTTTACACATTTATTTCTTACACTTTAAGCTCTAAGAGTCTAAATCACAGCTATTAAATGTGTAGTTAGACTTCTTTTCACTGACAGAAAGGGGAGTTTCACTTATCCAGCCCACTTAAGGTCAAAGTATGCGGCCCATGAAGTAAAATGAGTTTGACATCCTTGCTTTTGTACAGTGTTAGTATAGTATATTTAAGTGCCTCTTGATGGGTTTGTGCTTCTCCCGTTTAGTTTTGTTTGCTTCTCTTAAATATCCACTTTCTGCCTCCGTGTCCCTGAAACTCTGGTTTTTTATACTCTGGATGTGAGGTCTATTTCTGTTTAGCTGTCCAAGAGATGTTCCAGTGACTGTGAGAGTTTTTGTCTATCTGTCATGGTCCGCAGTCTGACTCTGTGTTTATGTTTTAAATGTATTAATATTCTGTGGTTTTGTTTATTTTGGGTTGTTTGTGATTATCCCTAGTGTTTTGTGTCCTCTGTGCTCATCTGTTCCACGTTTCAAGTTCCTATGTTCTGTCTCCCCAGTCTGTGTTAAGTTTGCGTGTTGCGAGTTTTGTCGGTGTGTTTCCTGTTTTATTTTGAAGGTCCGTTTCTCTTGTCAGTGTTTCTAGTTTCGCTTCCCCTTGTCTTGTTATGTCCAATTAATCCAAGCCATGTCTCCCTCCTGTCTCCCATTCTCTGATTGCCCTGTGTGTATTTAAGCCCTGTATTTTCTCGTGTTGGTTTGTCTGTGTATCTCCCTGTGTTTTCCTGTGTGGTTTCCCTTAGACTCCCTGCAGCTCCATTTCAGGTCTGTTGCTGTTAGTTTTCTCCAGTTTAGGTTATCCTCAGGTTCTGTTTCATGCCTGCTGCGTTTCTGTTTATTTCACCTCCCTAATAAAAATCACATCTGAAAGCTGCCTGCATCTTGGGTCCTTCATTAAATTCCATACGGCTTGCCCTGCTAGCCGTGACACTATCATGTGTAAGAGGTAATCTTGGGACACTGGGCATATTATAAAATGACTGGAAGTCTTAACGATGACCTGTGCAAAGTGTAACAAACCAAACAAAAGCCAATAATTTCCAAATAAGTTAGCCTAGTAGTAAGTCTGTCTCCAACCAATGGCAGTCTGCAGTTTTTCCTGTTTAAAAAGGGGGTTTTCTGTCCCACTGTTGCCAAGTGCTTTTTTGAAATGTGTTGCTGACTTAAAATTCAAAATAAGCACCAAAACAAAATGATAGGACGATTTTGTTTCCTCATGTCTTTGTACATTCAGTCGAAACAAACAGTTTGAATGAACTGCAAGTTACATTTCTTTTTAAATGTACATTATACAACATACGTTTTAGTCCTGACCTTCTTGGATATTGGTATTACGGGATTGAAAATATTTTCAGCCCTAATTTATACAGCTAAAACAAAAAAATCCCTTTATGTTCTAAAGGCGCTGAATGTCTAAAGCAGCTTATATTTAAGTTTAACAAGCCAGAACTTGAGAATTTTTGGCATTTTTTTCTTAAAAATGAATCCTATCACTTCTCTAGCCTTGCACAGGTCTACAGGCTTGAACTTTGTCACTTGGGAAAATTCTTGCCTCACAAGGAATGTAGAGCAAAGACAGTAAGATCCTTGTAAAGGGAAAACTAGAATCAATCAGATCCTTCAGGTGGATGCTGGCGTGAATGACATGCTGAAAGCAGCAGCAGCAAGAAGTAGCACAACATTCAAGTGAGTGATGTGGAAGCAGCTATGCAGCAAAACAACAAGCAGATCACTGATAGCTCACAAACACCGACATGACTGAACACTGGAAATGTGTTGCGGTGAGACAAACTGGACAAATTCCAATGAAAATGCAAATAGACTAGCAGCATGCTGTGTTCTCCAATCGACAGTGTGCGGCTGCAATTTCAGCCTCTGGCCTTGATGTGACAGACAGCATGTTAACAGCCTGGATAGCTCTCGTCTGGTTTCTGCCCCTTTCACATCCTTTCTCTTTATTTGTAATGGACATGCCTTTCTGGGATGGTATTTGATGAATTCCCTGAAGAAGTATGCAGCCTGACATCTTAGGGGATCTTAGCATGTCACTGCAATTTCCTCAATTTCTTTTCCTACAATTTTCTTTTGTTCACATTTGACCTTGAGATGTAACAAGGTCAAATGTGAACAAAAGAAAATTGTAGGATTGTACAACACTTTAGCAGTCTAGCAAACTAAATGTAGAAAAAGGTTGTTTTAGCAGCAGCTAAATCCTGACACAGAAGCCCAGCCACTGGAGTCTGTTTAAATCAAGCCACCATATTCTGGTATACGTATTAATCCACTGCTGCAAATAGTCCCTAACATTGATGCTGGTACTTGTGTGAGTAACCTTTGCTAAAACCCATAGGAGCGGTTTTAGAAAATGGCAGTCTTAATAAGTTATATAATCACCAATCAAATGTGAATTAGTGATATTAAAGATTCAATAATGTTGGCGACATCACAGCGAGGTGCAAAGTTTCACTCAGATTTCCACTTGCACAGAAACAGCTCATTATACTGATACCGATTGCTGGCATGGGTGTAGAGCTGGACTGTTGTAACTGGCTAGCAATGACTTTTAATTGGTCAAAATAAGAGTCAAGTAAATCACTTGAGTACGGTGGTGGTCTCTCTGATGGAAGAAAAATAAAAATGGTAATGCATATCACCAAATGTGGTTTGTACAACAATTAATATAACTGGGCAGCTTGGCCATAAAAAAACCCAAAACATTTCTTTGGAAAAGAATTAATGCAGGGGTCCCCAATCCCAGTCCACGAGGGCCGGTGTCCCTGCAGGTTTTAGATGTGTCCTTGATCCATCACAGCTGATTTAAATGGATAAATTACCTTCTCAACTGCCGTTTCTCAATTCTCAGAAACGAGTACGTACTCGCATTCTCGGCGAGTACGTACTGGCCGAGAACGCACGGGAGTACAGACTCGCCGAGAACGCGAGTACGTACTCACGTACTTGAGAATTGAGAAACGGCCTTTGTCTGAGTTTCAGACGAAATGCATTCTGGGATATTTAGCTGTACCAAGTCCACACAAGTCACCACCGATGCATGCTCGATAAAGCGGGCGGAGCGAGAACACATCCGGGACTTTTCGCGTTCTCGGTTTGATGCGTGCCAATTGGAACAGTACTTGGTCTCCGACTGATGACGTATCACGCAGTACGAGAGAAATGCGCACGCACAAGTACGCATATTGAGAAACGGCCAACATGTCTTGAAGTTCTCCAGAGGCCTGGTAATGAACTAATCATGTGATTCAGGTGTGTTGACCCAGGGTGAGATCTAAAACCTGCAGGGACACCGGCCCTCGCGGACTGGGATTGAGGACCCCTGAGTTAATGGAAAGGCCTAGGATTGCAGTAGCCTGTATAACGGCGCACGCAAGTACAAATAATTGTATTTTCTCACACCGTTTGTTGACAGTGAGAGAAAAATAGTCCACCTCTAGCTACTTACATATGTACTTTATAATTCCTTACAGGAAACAAACTTAGAAATAATGCAAATGGGGTGGAAAAACACCTCCAGGCTATTGTGGCCACCACTCACAATCTGGGTATCAGACTTCCTCCCACATTGGCCCTAGAGGTTTGTGCGGCAACCCAGCTCAACGCAGCAGCCCATTTCCTCCTTTCTAAGTGAAAGTGTGCTAATTAGTTAACACAGCTGGTGCAGCGATGCCCTCAGCTCTCCATTACAGGTGGTTTGAAACCGTTGATCTAATTGTTAGAGCTCATAATCTCCTCCCATCCTCACTGCTCCACCCCAGCCCAGCTCTATCTGTGCGGACTGTTTTTCTGCCCTGAACAGGAAACAGACAAACACACACACACAATTGTAGAAAAGCACATTTATACACTTATCAGCCTGAGGGCTATCTTCAATCATAGCCCTCCGTCTGATGTGTCATCAGCTTGGACAAATGTTTCTGGACTACTTTCCCATGGTTTGCCGCCCTCCCCAGTTTAAAATAATAAATAGAACAGGCAAGCCTTGTAGTGTACGAAAACCCCCCAAAACAGATAAGAAGCTGAGAGAGCTCATGATACATTTGGCTTCAGATCAGAATCCCACGCTTTAGAGAAAAAGACACCCCCCCCAGATCTAGCTGAGATCCCCTCTCCCCCAGATGAAAAACAAACAGGAAGATGGTGGAGTAGGTCATTTGAGGCATATATACCAGAAATGTAGACTTTTGACAGTACTGCTTTGGAAATATTACATTAGAGGGTCACAGACAGTTACTGTTGTTTTGTTTATCAGAATACCAGTGGAGCACATTACAAAGACCTATATTAACAAATGTAATTTAAATCATTTAATCTCAAGGTGCTTGTTGATAAAACACCAACAAGGTCATGTTCCTCTATGAACAGAGAGCTGGTGAGTGTGGGGAGGAAGAACTTGTTCACAAGGAGACCCCACCAGCAGAACCTGGATTAGGCAGGGGCAGCCACCCACATGACTAGTTGGGAGTGCGGAAAAAGAGAGCAAAGTGCACAGAAAGTAAAAAGAGCCAAAGTTGGACTAGGAAAACATACCTACAGTCTGCTTTGGAAATCTCATTGTGAGTTTCTTTTCTTTTCTTTTTCCTTTCTTTCAAAAAGAGTGTACAAAATGTGAAAACAAGTAAAATAATGTAGTAGTTATATTAATAACACTTTTATGGCCCTTGTCATAGTATGTCAGTCACATTGAGATAACAATAAAAATTACTGACAGTAATAGAATTATTTGGCTTGAACTCACAATATGAGCCTTTAAATATCCTTACTGTAAACACAGTTAGCTAAACGGTTCTTTCAGCTGCTCCTTTACTTGAAAGGGGTCACCACAGCTGGAAGCACCACATGTCTTAATTTGACAGTTTGTTTTTTTTAACAGTCACCCTTCCTGATGCAACTTCTAAGCTTTTTGTCTCCCCCTGGAATCGCACCAGTGATCCTTCCCTTGTTGGGCAAATGTGCAAACACCCACACTATTGAGCTAAATTTAAATTTCACCCACAATCATAATATGAAACAACAACATGAAGTCTGACACTGGGGTGGTTCATTGGCTAGCACTGTTGCCTAGCAGCAAGAAGCTTTGTGTTTAACCTTCCTGTGGTGTGTCTAAACACATGCATGTTGGATTAGGTGGTGGTATGGTACATGGACTGCAGGTTTGTCAGAGTCAAGAGTACAGTCCCATTACTGAAGTGCATCATTAAGCCCCCCGTCCATCACTCCTACTGCAGACACCAGCCTTTTCCTCCTTTTCTTAGACTTGGCGCAGCCTGGTCACTACACTGACTCACTACACCTTCTTGTGGTGCAAATCAGTATTACAAAGAAATTACAGTCCAGACCTGTTTTAAAATGTAGTTAATATCTCTGCAGCGCATCACATAGATGTTTCTGACATAAATGACAACTTCATGTCAGTTGTTTCTTCACATTATGTTGACAGTTTTAGTTAATTTTAAAAGCTTTAAAATATTATTCATTTACAGTACTTTTAATTCTTCTTATAGCTCTGTGGGGTGCTATTTGCTTTGAACACACTGTCATTCTTGAGTATGAGCTGGATGTGACCCCGTATGGCCTAACTGAAAATGAATATTATATTATAATATGTTATAATCTAATCTATTATACATGATCATATTTGGAGGCCAACAGGCCCAACGTTCCCATGCTGATGGAGGTTACACAGGTCATCGGACTAATTATAACACTGTATGCTACTTCTCCACTTTTCCCCTGATGTGTTGTCTGTATGGAAAACCCCCCCAAAACAGGAGCCTCATCATTGCCTGAATTTCATATCGCATCTCAGAAAGTGCCAGTTTTGTCCCAGCGCATCTTCAGTACGTCACTGTGGGGCTGCGTTTCACCTCCATCCCTGCACCATCCTCTTCGTGTCTGTCTCTGTCTGACTGCATCTCTCGATACGATCTGTCCAGCCACATATAAATCTCCGTAGTGATCACACAGTCTTCTCTGCGTGATCACTTCCGCTGAAAGATCTGAAACCACCCACTTGTTTCCCAAAAAAGACTCACAAGGTGAAACTAGGTAAAGCCGTGGCATCCTATTCAGACAGGAAATATATATAAACCCAGCAGGGGAGGCTGGGATGTATAGTATATTAGACAATGTTCTTAATACAGATTCAAATCCTGACCTTTTTTTCTGCTCTACCTGCCTGTGTGTCTGTCAGCCTCACAGATCATTTATCACCCAGTCAGCTCGTGTGTGTGCTCTGTGCTGTGACAGAGAAGGTGACGATCACAAACCCTCTTCTTTGGCTCCTGTAGAATGAGGCATAGAAGTTCTGAGTTCTGCTGTTACCTCACAATCGAGCAGAGAGAACCTTTGTGATCCGTTTTTGTGAGACATTTCAAGAGACGTCACTGACTCCTCTCCAGCTGCCTGGGTCTCTAGTTGTATCCAATCATTCTCCATCAGGAGCCGCATTTATGCAGAATCACTTTCCAAGTAATCACTACAGCATCTGATTACACTGATTAGGATGATTTCAACCAGAGAGAAGTGAGCTGGGTAAGTATGTATTATTAGACAAAACCCTAAAACCACCTACCTGATGCTGTGCAGGTTTGCCAAAACAGCTCTGAGCTGCCGCAGGACCCATGGGAGTTTTGCTTTGCAGTGATGTTTAGGTGGGCGCTAGGTGTCAAATCAAAGCCTTCAGTTTCCCAGCAGATCGCTGTGTTTCAACATGATCATGGGTGTTATTCACATGTCACTGGTGTTAATATTGTGGCTGATCATCAGTTTCTCATGAAACAGTGTGATGTCTGTTTTTCCATCTTGTTCAGGTGACGCACTCGCGTATCTCCCTGGTGTATTTGTTCAAGTAGGTGAATCACAAACACCTGGTGACTCATGTAAAGCTCTCAGCTTCCTTGGATTCTTTCACCGATATCCAATGTTATATTTACATTTATATTTATATTTTTATGAAGTGAATGTCTTTTTTTTTTTAAAGGATTCTATGGACCATTTATGAATTAACAGCAACTAGTAGCTGGAAAAACAGAGCCAATATTTTTCACAAGTGTTTGGTTAGTGCTGTTGACCCATCCATCCACCCCAACATCTCTGTTGCTTCGACTTGTCGATGTGGTCCATTCAAAGGCCCTGACACCATGAAACGGTTTAGACTGTAATAAGGCACTTTATGGGGTATTTGCATTTTGCAAATTACTTTGAAAGCTGACTTGCAGTATAATCAGAAACTATTTGGAATTTTCTGTTTCATTTTCTTTCATATGTGAATCTGGACGTAATCAGCATGTTGAAACTGCAAATGTTCTCAGTTAAACAGCTGTTCTGTCTACGAAAATCACAAAACCATACCCATTCAATTTTTCAAAAGTAGCAGCTTTTTTAAACTTTAAATTTGTTTTGTGAGCAGCAAAACCACAACATTTATATTTACTTAACTAAGACCTAACTTAACTATGAATTCATTGTAGTTTACTGAAGCACATTTGTTACTTTCCACGTTTATTCCACTGTGTTTTGGAGTCTAACGATGAAGTCTGCACTCTGGTGAATCATTTTAAAGCCTCAGTTCTTAGTTATTTTTTAGATGTAATAAAATAAATTCACAGTTATGCTAAATGAATAATTATGATCCAGTCCAATAGGACATCTGATTGAGAAGTTTGGGAAATAGACTGGCAACCAGTCCAGGGTGTACCCTGCTTCCGACCCACTGTCTCCAAGGATAGCCCCTAGCTACAGTGTGATCTGAGGAAAAGTAGCTTTGAAAATTAGCCAATTATAAACTAAATAAGAATAATTGCCTCTCGACACCTATTGGTCACAGGTCCTATATGCCTTAGAAAATTGCCCTTTCTCTACAGAGGATAGGTCAGCAGAATGGGCAATAGGCTTGACAGACAATTTTTCCACATAGCAACTAAACAACAAGCAACTAAAGGGCACCAACAACTGCAAATACATACAAAGTATGTTTTTGTGGCCTCTCATGGCCAGCTGCTGATTACTGCATCTTTAAGAGCTAGATACTCTGAGCTCTAATCAATTTTCACTGTTATAGAAAAAAAAAAGTTTGATATAATCAAAGATTGGAAAGATTTTTTTAGTCTAATAATGTCCAGAACAAACAGTGACTGCAGCAGATAGTTTCGATTCAGTCATGCATCTAGAAAATACACTGAGATCAACTGAGAGCAGCTCTGTACAAAGTGTCTTTATCTGTGCCGGGCAGTGGTGGGGCTCAGTGGGTAATACCATTATTCACACAGCTACAAGAGGTCATTGGTCCACTGCGAATAAATATGAGTCACAAACAGATGACAGTGTTGTATCGTGGAGGAGGACAGGGCTGCAGAAGAAAAAAGCAAAGCCTTAGTCCCGCTTTATCTGATTCCAGTGTACTTAAGTATGCATATTCAGCCGGAGAGGTAAGCTGGAGAGGAAATGGCGTGTCACAAATTTAGAGGATCATCATTTAGCCTGGAGAAATAGTTTGCTACTTTATAAGAAAGCCCTCCGCAAAGCCAGAACATCTTACTATTCGTCACTGATTGAAGAAAATAAGAACAACCCCAGGTTTCTCTTCAGCACTGTAGCCAGGCTGACAAAAGTCAGAGCTCTACTGAGCCAACAATCCCTTTAACGTTAACTAGTAATGACTTCATGCACTTCTTCACACAAAAAATTTTTATCATTAGAGAAAAATTACCAATAATCATCCCACAGATGTAATATTATCTACAGCTACTTTTAGTACCATCGATGTTAAGTTAAACTCTTTTTCTCCAATTGATCTTTCTGAGTTAACTTCAATAATTAATTCCTCCAAACCATCAACGTGTCTTTTAGACCCCATTCCTACAAAACTGCTCAAAGAAGTCCTGCCATTAATTAATTCTTCGATCTTAAATATGATCAACCTATCTCTAATAATCGGCTATGTACCACAGGCCTTCAAGGTGGCTGTAGTTAAACCTTTACTTAAAAAGCCATCTCTAGACCCAGCTGTCTTAGCTAATTATAGGCCAATCTCCAACCTTCCTTTCATATCAAAAATCCTTGAAAGAGTAGTTGTCAAACAGCTAACAGATCATCTGCAGAGGAATGGCTTATTTGAAGCGTTTCAGTCAGGTTTCAGAGCTCATCACAGCACAGAAACAGCTTTAGTGAAGGTTACAAATGATCTTCTTATGGCCTCTGACAGTGGACTCATCTCTGTGCTTGTCCTGCTAGACCTCAGTGCTGCGTTCGATACTGTTGACCATAATATCCTATTAGAGCGATTAGAACATGCTGTAGGTATTACAGGTACTGCACTGCAGTGGTTTGTATCATATCTATCTAATAGACTCCAATTTGTTCAAGTAAATGGAGAGTCCTCTTCACCCACTAAGGTCAATTATGGTGTTCCACAGGGTTCAGTGCTAGGACCAATTCTATTTACATTATACATGCTTCCCCTAGGCAGCATCATTAGAAGACATAGCATAAATTTTCACTGCTATGCAGATGACACGCAGCTCTATCTATCCATGAAGCCAGGTAACACACACCAATTAGTTAAACTGCAGGAATGTCTTAAAGACATAAAGACCTGGATGGCCGCTAACTTTCTGCTTCTTAATTCAGATAAAACTGAGGTTATTGTACTCGGCCCTGAAAATCTTAGAAATATGGTATCTAACCAGATTCTTACTCTGGATGGCATTACCTTGGCCTCCAGTAATGCTGTGAGGAACCTTGAGTCATTTTTGACCAGGACATGTCCTTCAATGCACATATTAAACAAATATGTAAGACTGCTTTCTTCCATTTGCGCAACATCTCTAAAATTAGAAATATCCTGTCTCAGAGTGATGCTGAAAAACTAGTTCATGCATTTATTACTTCCAGGTTGGACTACTGTAATTCTTTATTATCAGGATGTCCTAAAACTCACTGAAAAGCCTTCAGCTGATCCAAAATGCTGCAGCAAGGGTACTGACAGGGACTAGAATGAGAGAGCATATTTCTCCTGTTTTGGCTTCCTTCATTGGCTTCCTGTTAAATCCAGAATTGAATTCAAAATCCTGCTCCTCACATACAAGGTCTTAAATAATCAGGCCCCATCTTATCTTAATGACCTTGTAGTACCATATCACCCCATTAGAGCACGCCGCTCTCGCTCTGCAGGCTTACTTGTTGTTCCTAGAGTATTTAAAAGTAGAATGGGAGGCAGAGCCTTCAGTTTTCAGGCCCCTCTTCTGTGGAACCAGCTTCCAGTTTGGATTCGGGAGACAGACACTATCTCTACTTTCAAGATTAGGCTTAAAACTTTCCTTTTGCTAAAGCATATAGTTAGGGCTGGACCAGGTGACCCTGAATCCTCCCTTAGTTATGCTGCAATAGACGTGAGGCTGCCGGGGATTCCCATGATGCATTGAGTTTTTCCTTCCAGTCACCTTTCTCACTCACTATGTGTTAATAGACCTCTCTGCATCGAATCATATCTGTTATTAATCTCTGTCTCTCTTCCACAGCATGTCTTTATCCTGTTTTTCTTCTCTCACCCCAACCGGTCTCAGCAGATGGCCGCCTCCCTGAGCCTGGTTCTGCCGGAGGTTTCTTCCTGTTAAAGGGAGTTTTTCCTTCCCACTGTCGCCAAAGTGCTTGCTCATAGGGGTCATATGATTGTTGGGTTTTCTCTGTATTTATTATTGTGCTATCTACTGTACAATATAAAGCGCCTTGAGGCGACTTTTGTTGTGATTTGGCGCTATATAAAAAAAATTGAATTGAATTGAATTGAATCCCAATGCATTTATAGTGTGACTGCTGAGGCTTTATGTCACTGTTCAGCTGTCGGCTTTACTTCTCAGACACAAACAGCAAAGGTTACATTTGAATTTCCTGGCGTCACCACAATGCTTTATCTGACTGGGCTGATCATGTTTCCACCAGTATGTGCTTTGCAGATGAGAGTGGACAGACCCTTTGGCTCTTTTCTTTTCTGAAACAACAAGAAGGTGCCGGGATGTAAGAGTTTTGGTTCATGACGCCATCTGGCCGCTTTTGAGAGCACATCATTAAAATTAGCCTGAATCACCTTTTCTACTGGATCTCCTGCTCTCGCTGCATTGCCATTGGTTGTGTGGCACCCATTTCTACACTTCTGACACTTGTTCAGATTGGCTGAACAATGAGTGAAGCTTTCTTAATTTTTTACATCTCCCCTGACATACAGAAATCTAAATATATGCAGTGGTAACGCTCTCTCTGCCTGGTTTTGCCTCCTGGTGAGGTGAAGCAGACGAAGGAAATATAGAGTCCAGAAAGAGCAGGGCAAGGCACAGACAACCTGAGTCAACACTCAGCTTCTCTCTGGGCTGGCTGTCAGAGCTCAGGTGGGAGGCAGCCAATAAATCTGTTGGCAGGGCAGTGACACCCAGCCAGTCAGCAGGCGGCAGACACACGGCTGGCAGAGAGACCGGTACAGAGACAGACGGACAGAAAGGAGAAGACTGAGAAAAATAGATGGCAAGACAAGGTACAAGGCGTGCTACTGTCTGAGGTTGTGGGTTTGTGTGTTTGTGTGTGTGTGTGTGTGTGTGTGTGTGTGCAGGCAGGCAGGTTAGTGTGTGTTTCCATGGCAAAAAGTGCTGTGGTCAAGCAAAACCTCTGCAAGACCTCATTATTTCCCTTCCAACATCATGAAAACCAAACGAGCCATATGGAAAAAAACACAACAAAGGACACAAGGGAGACAAGACAGAAAGAGACTCAGGTCTGCGTTCAATTGGTTGGCATACAGAAAGTTTTTTACACGCTGGTTACTGTAACTAGTCAGTGTCTTGGCAGGTAAAGTTTTATGACTAGCTGCTTCTAAAACACTGTGGGATCTGCACAGTCCATATGACTCTGTGGTGGCCTCAGCCATTTTTTATGGTGTGGTCTGCTGGGGAGGCAGCATCTCTGCTGGGGACAGGAAGAGACTGAACAGGCTGATCTGAAGGGCCAGCTCTGTTCTGGGAGGCCTTCTGGACCCAGTGGAGGTGGTGAGTGACAGGAGAATGGTGGCTAAGCTGTCATCCCTGATGGACAACATCTCCCACCCCATGCATGAGACTGTGAAGGCACTGAGCAGCTCCTTCAGTGGGAGACTGCGGCACCCACGGTGTGGGACGGAGAGATTTCGCAGGTCTTTCCTCCCCACTGCTGTCAGACTCTACAATAAAGACTTTTGCAGCTGATCAAACACACAAACCCACACATGTGCAATAAGACTGCTATATGTGCAATTCTTCTTCTGACGAAGTTGTGTTTTTGTATTTTCCTACTCAGTTGTATATAGTATTTGTATTTCTATTTTATTCTATTGTATATATTATTCTATTCTATTTTATTCTATTGTACATAGTATTTTATTTTATTTTATTTTATTTTATTGCATTCCAGTGTTTTCTAATTTCTGCTACATAACTTTGCACTTTTGCTGTAACAAAACAAATTTCCCACCTGTGGGACTAATAAAGGCCATCTTATCTTATCTTATCTTATGACTGCAGTGCAGTAAGTATCCAGATGCTAGTTTTACTACTGTGACTTTAATGCTCTAAGTCTAACACATTCTGAAAGTGTGCAATTTGTACTAGTAGAATTTGTGTCTTTCTGAGAAACATTATGATTGCAATTTCTTCAGCTAACAAGAGTACGTTGCCAAAAATGAGATGCTACAACAATCCCTTTCATATATAGTTGCATAGTGTTTGCAGCCTGCCTGAATCCAGTCAAGGCTGCAGGCCAGAAACTTAACACCACAACTCCACTAAGTCATGACAGTAGATTGTCATTTTAAAATTTTGATTATGAGCACTAGGTGTTTGGCAGTAAACATTTTTTCTGTTGTGGTGTGGAAGTATATGAAATGAAATATGGATATAGTACCAATATTTTAACACATCCTGTAACTGTTCTTTTTATGCTTTCGTACAGCTGTGATTACAGATTCTGACCTACTGCAGGCATTTTTATTTTAAGTTTAATCAGTTTGCTAAAAAGAAAAAAAGACAACACAATAAAAATGTAATATAGCAAAGATAAGTTATGCTATTTGTATATGTGCAGTACTTTGTGAACCCTGGTTTATTTAAATTGTTTTAAAAATAAAGGCTGCATGGTATGGAAATATGGCACAAATGCCCAGCATAAATTACTCACGTTAAATTGAACAATTATCGGTATCCTACAGAGCTCCCCAGATAACACCATTTCAGATTAGCAGGTAAGCTAAAGAACGAAGAGCAGCCAGTGTGGTCCATGTTCTGCTATCCTCTATGCTGTTGCATGCTGGGGGAGCAGGCTGAGGGTCGCAGACGCCAACAGACTCAAACTGATCTGTAAGGCCAGTAATGTTGTGGGGATAGAGCTGGATTCCCTTAAGGTAGGGTCGGAAAGGCGAATGTTGTTCAAGATAAAGACAATTTCGGATAATACCTCCCACCCACTCCATGACATGCTGGCTAGCCACAGGAGCACGTTCAGTGAGAGACTGAGATTACCAAAAAGCACCACTGAATGACACAGGAAATCATTCCTGCCCGTGGCCATCTCCCTGTACAACTCGTCCATCTAATACACTGTAAACACTGCAATAGTTACACCCTTTTTGCACACACTCTTTTCTTACTCGGTAATATTCCTGTCAACATTCTTGATATTTATTTATAATCACTTCTTTCAATCTTTGATATTTATTATTGAGTGATTTGTATATATTGTGCTATTTCTTAAATTTCTTAAATCTATAACATATTGTATTGTTAAATAGTCTAGTCTGTTTCTGTTACTGTTATTTATACTGGGGCAACTGTAACCCACATAATTTCCTTAGGGATTAATACAGTATGCTGATTCTGATGCTGATTAATAATTAAAGCAACATTTTTAGATAAAGTATCTAATAGTATTTTATGTCATTCTTATGTCATATCTACTCCAAGGCTCTTCTTCTGCATGCACATTTTTAGCAGCTGTCTTTACAACTGAAATCAGCGGAGGACCATCAGTTAAAAACACTATCTACAATGTCCATTAGAGTCTAGCAAAGGAACCTGTAAATGAATCACAACAATTTGATTGATAGCATTATCACTACTTGGTTCAGATCTCTAGATTCATATATGTCCAAATTCCTTTGGAAAGGGTTAGCTAAGCTTAAAAACACTACAAAAGACCAAGGATAAAGGAGGATTAGAACTACCTAATTTTCAGCACTACTTCTTAGCCAACAGGCTTCAATTTATCTCAGGATGGCTAAAACATACCCTCTTAGATGAACCTTGGCTTGATGTAGAACAAGCACTTTGCAATAATCTAGAGATTTCAGACCTACCATTTATCAGCTCAAACATCCAACGACATGAATGCTTCAAAAGCGTCAGCATCAGCTCTTCTCTGACAGCATGGTGGGAGTTTCTAAAATTGACGGAGTCTTCATTAATCCCATGCAAACGTACACCTATCTGGAACAACCCTGACATATTACAAAACAATAATATAATAAACTTTCCAGATTGGAGTGGTAAAGGAATCAAATATTTAGAACATATATTAGAAGGAACAGAATTTATTCCATTTGACAGACTAGTTACACAATATGGGATCAACAAGAAAAGATTTTTAGAATATCAACAAATTAAATCCATAGTAAAAAAGAAATTTAAACCGGGTCAAGTTGAACTACAAACACCACCAAGTGTGGTACAATTTCTTACTCTTAAAACCCCAAAATTACTTTCCAAAATATACAGAATGCTTTCTAAAACAGATGAATCAATATCACTTCCTATTGCAAAATGGGAAGCGGATTTATCAGTTAACTTAGACCAAAACTGCTGGTCTCAGATATGCTTAAAAACCTTTCATTTAATTAGAAATCCCAGTCTTCAATTAATTCAATACAAAATACTACATAGAGTACACTATACAGGTCATCGGATGTTCAAGATGGGCTTTATGTCTACCAACAATTGCTCACACTGCCAAACCAATTCACCGGACAATTATATCCACGCTCTTTGGTTCTGTCCACCAGTTCAGAAGTTTTGCCGCGAGATATGTGAAGACTTATCGAAGTGTCTGAAATGTAACATTCCAGCTTCCCCTTTAGTGTGTTTGTTGGGCAGGTTAGATAATGTCACTACAGAAAAGAATATAGCCCATATGGTTTTCACTGCCCTATGCATAGCCAAGAAAACAGTCCTCATGAACTGGGAAAATAAAAATAATCTTAATTCTAACCAATATAGAAATTATCTATTAGATTACATTAGTCTTGATACAGCCTCTGCCACCACATCAGATCAATTGCTCTAGGCTCCTTTGATCAGCTCTATCACCTAGTGGGGGTGGGGTAGAGCTGGGCGATATATCGAGTTTTTTTAAAAATATCGATATATTTTTATACGAGATATAAGATGTGACAATATCCTTTATATCGATATAGTCTATGTTACTTTATAATTATAGTTGCGGAGCCGCAAGTTTGCCTCTCTTTCGTCCACTTTTGTCTTTACGCAACGTTACTCGACCTCGCCTCTCCTTCACTGAACACAACTCCCCCTCCTCCCCCATCGCTTCACCTGCAGGCAGCGACAAGATGGACACGGCAAATCTCTGTTAATGAGTTACTGCGCATCGCCCCGTGCGTGGGGCTGGACAGTGTCAACGTGTTAACGAGCTAACCACGCTAACGAGCTAGCCACGCTAACGCCATGCACGGCCTGAAATCCTTTCATTTTCTCAAAAGTTGACTGCGTACCTTTTGCATGAATTCTGGTTGTGCTTGATGACCGAGAACTGATTTTATGTGATACACAGCGCTCAGCAATCTGTCAAAAAATGTTTTAGTACGACTCTGGTAAGCTACGGAGCTGCACCGCTTGATGGATTGTCGGAGCATTACGGCTACCGAGGAGCCTCGCGGAGTAATACGTACTGTGCTTCAACGTAATATTACCATTGTGTGTGTATAAGGACCATAAATGGCACCTGTTCAGAGACATGGTTACGAAGCGGATTTCAAACTCCAGGCTGTCAGTCACGCAGTAGAAGTTGGGAACAGAGCAGCTGTGAAATCTGTCTATGTTATTATGCTCAGCGTCTTTTAGTTTACATTTTGACTGCACAATTGTGAGCTCTTTGTTATGCACAAAACAACATAGTTTTATTTATAGAGCATCATTATTTAATAAATGCTCATAATTTATTTTTGAGTAGTTTTTTTCATGTACATCTATGCTGTATGTTAATAAAAGTGCCTGTGTGACATCTGGGACACAACTTTGACTAAGAACTCTCTTTTTGTTCTTACTTTATGGCTTTAAAAAAATATCGAGATATATATCTTATATCGCCATCCAGCTAAAAAATATCGAGATATGAATTTTGGGTCATATCGCCCAGCTCTAGGGTGGGGGGTCAAAGTTTGGTCCCACCATCGCTGTTATGATTGGTGTGGGGGTAGGTACAGGCTTGGGGCGTCGGGGGATTCCCCAGGAGCATCTTCCTTGGAGGGCTCAACCCGGGGTTGCGGTCATGGCCTATTAAGAGCTCTGTTGGCTCTTAGATGATGGTTTCCTCGTGGCTGCGTGCAGCGGGGCTAGGGGAGGGTCTGTGCTGACGGACGTGGGTTACTGACCTGGTAGCCTGGCTGCCCCTGGGTGGGTCCGGGACGGGTGTGGGGTTCTGGGGGTGCTCCGTCTCTGGGCTGGGGCCCTGGCTGGGCCTTGGGGGCTTGGGTCCTGATTGGTGTGTTGCCGGGGTTGTGGGCGGGTGGGTGTATGGGGGCCCAGCCCTGACGCAGGGTGCCGCCAGTGCATCGAGCCACCTGGGGGGCTCTTCAACTGGTGGGGGAGGCTGTTACATCTTGCAGGAGGTCTCCTCTCTTCAGGAATTCTATATCTCCTATATCTCCCCCTCTGCAGGAGGGTGGAGGAAGATCTCAGCCTGGGCGTCTATTGTCTTGTGTAGTCTGGAAGATGAGTGGATGACGTGGCGGGTGCAGTTTTCTCTGTGGTGGGGTCAGGTGGGCTGTCCCGGGCTCTGTGGGGCCAGGCGGCGCTGCTGAACTGGGCCCCGGTCCGGATGGGCCTGGGCCCCCTTTCCCTGGCGGTTTGCAGAGTATGGGGGTGCCTACTGGGGTCAGCGGGGGAGCTGGCCCCAGGGAGGGGTCACTTGCCCCTCCTCCCTTCCTTCCCTCCCCATCTCCAGCTGCCTCCCTCTTCCCGCTCCACCACAATCACCCACACATGCAGGGCCTTGGGGTAAAGGTGTGGCACCAGGGTGCAGGGGAGGCATCCCCCCCTTCTGTCCCCTTCTGGCTGCCTGTGCCTCAATTTTATCCCACAACTTAGACATTCACATTACTCACACTCTCATAACACATACATATAGGATCTTGGGGGTGGGCATGCTACACAGAATCCAAAAGACCATCAGGGTGTACAACCTCATCCCTGGCGTCGTTGCCCACCTCTCAATTTTAAATACATGTAGACATTGAGGGCTATCAGGAGGGGCTATGCGCTTACCTGCTGCTCCATGCCCTCCGGGGTTTTAAATGCACCTTAGAACACACATGCATCAACACTACATATGAGCGGGTGGAGGGAGGTTTGGAGTCTTCTCTGCGGCCTGTTGGAGCGGGGGGGGCTGGGAGGAGGAGTTGGCCATCTGATTGGGGTCTGGATTGTGGGGCCTCCCTGCTGCTGCCGAGTCGGGGCAGTCTGCTTCTCTCCACCCCAGGGAAAAGGGTAACACTCCCTGGGTCTGGGTGCAGTTTCCCCCTCCAGGGGCAAGGGTACCTAGACCTGGGGCTTAGAGTACGCTTGGGGAGTGTGATTGTGTGCACAGCGTCTATTTATGTCTGTCTCCACATTGGGTGAGTGTTGAGTAATTGCATATGAGAGCATGAGGGTGGGAATGGATGTTTGTATCTGTGTGTGCCTGTATGTCTGTGTCTATATGTCAGATTGGGTATCAGATGCCACCTCTCTAGGGACATCTCAGGCCCTCCAAGGTAAGAAGGCCTATCTCCCCCCACCACTTCCCCTGCCAGTGGCAGATGCCCTCAGACATCGGTGCGTTGGTGGTTCTTTGTGTCCAGGGATGGGCGTCCAGTTACACACCGGCTCACTCCTTGGTGGCTGCTTGTCGGGGCCTGGAGCCTGGGGCTCGCTCGGGCAACTTCGGAGGTGGGGTTCCCTCAGCCTCTCGGCCTGGGGCTCGGTCACTCTGGCACAGCTGGCTGCCGGCGGAGCTCACGGGCACGTCACTGCAACCCCCCTGGCTTCTGCTCCGCGGCTGCTGAGTGACCCCTCATCTGGGGCTCTCCTCAGCTCTTTCTGGGATAGTGGCGCGGCTGCACCTCTGTTGGTCTTCCTTGGTCTCTTGTGTTCTGAGGGCCTCTGGATATCTGGAGTCATGATCTCCTCCATACCTGCTTCATGCCCTGGAGGATGGGGCTGTGGCTCCCCACACCCTCTACCAGATTGTTACATGAAGGAACCTTTTAAATACAAGCGCGTTCATGCTCACAGGTGTACACATGGGTGCTCACACACACAAACTGCACCCTTTGTGGCTCCTACCTCAAAGCACACTGAGCGCTGTCGATCTTACGTGCTGTATAATAATGTTTAATATTTAGTATTTACTGTTATATTCCCATAGATCATCGTGATGTTGTTTATATGTTGCTTTTTTTTCTTCTGCTTGTTTCTCTTTTTCTTTCTCAACAGGTGATCCAGGTGATTGATATATGTATTTTTTGTCTGCTTATTTTGTTGGTTTTTGTTTTTTGCCCTTTATCCCCATCCCTCTTCCCCACTGTTTTTCTTTCCCTCTTTCTTTCTCCCCTTTCTTTTCCCCAGTCAAGTCTGTCCCATATTTAGCAAGTGAAAATAAAATAAAATAAACAATAAAAGGTGAATCAAATAGACCATTATGGCAAGGCTGGGATGGTCCCCCCCCTCCCAAAAAAAGCATTATCGCTACTTTTTTCTTTTCCAAATAACCAACAGATATCATGACAATACTGTTCTCAAAGATACTATCTCAGTATCAGCAATGATACTCATGAAGTTTGACATTTTGGCGCACTGATGGGAAAAAAACAAGACAATCCTAAAACTAACCTGTGTGTTACACATATTGTATTAACAGCACTCTCAGACTCTATACAGTATTATCTAAAAGATTACTGTGTTTTAACCTAATACCTAACTGATGCAGTTAGAAATGAGCAAACATATTACTGTATGAAATGACTTTGGCCATGTCCACACTAATAAGTTTTCATTTGAAAACGCATCTTTTTCTCTCTGTTTTGGCCTTCCGTCCACACTGAGACGCCGTTTTCGTTCAAAGAAAACGCAGCGTTTTGAAAACACTCTCCAAAGCGGATACATTTGAAAACGCCGTTTTCGTGTCACAGTATGGACAGCAAACCCGGAGCCTTTTCGAAAAGATGACACATTTTAGTCATGTGACAAATTAAACTAAGACAGCAGAGCGCATTACACGGCAGTTGTTTTGTTTGCTCTCAATTTTGACAGCCCTATTAAAGACTAATATCAGTTTGTACATGCTTCAGATAGCTTTTCTTCAAATTCTTTAACTCTCACTCGCTTTTGCAACTTTGTACTTTTGTGGTACTCGGAGCAACAACTCCACCTCATTGTTAGTCCATTAAAAAAACTCAGTGCTTTTCCTCAACATTTTGCCGCGATGTTTCAAAGAGCCGGAGAGTAAATAAACGGCAGACAGAAATGAGGCAGGTCAAATCGGCTTGCGATGATATTTGTGGCGAGTGCGAGCTGTTTAGTTTTTCTTTTCTTTCTCCTAGCTCATTCTTCCCACCCAGAGCAGAACTTCAACCAAACACAGCTGACAGGCATGTGAAGATAATTTCTTTTTGAGGCATGATGTCTTGTTCTAATGTGGCTAAAAAAGTAAGCAGGCCCTGAGAATATACGCTGTCACATTGTTTACCTCACAGTTTTCTCTGCGGGAGTTCAAATCTCAGAGTAAAGCAGAGAGAATGTCTGCTGGCTGCTCCGCACATTCAGCTGTGCAGCTGGCTCGTTTCAGACCACTGAGAGGACTTACTGAGGACAGTGAAAGGAGCTGTTGTTAAGTGGCCAGACAGCTAACAGTAAGCCTTCACAACTATTCTTGATGAATAGACAATAAAAAAAAGTGCCAGCCGTGATTTACATTTTATATGCAGTCATTCTATAAAGCAGGAATGACTGCTGAAGTGTCTTTAACTACTGTCATCTCACAGAAAATTCAAATCAGCTCGGATAAACAGAGCTGCAAGGAGTTCTGTGCAATACAGCAAGTTTGGTACCGATCCGATGTCAAGTAAATACACGGTCAGATACAAACACTGACACCAATCTAGGAGTCTAATAACTTTTATGATATTTCATCTGAAAGAAAAAACTACTTTTCAATCCAAGAGGAAGAAGTAGTTTTCTTGGAGGCTCACCAGCTTTTCAAAGTTTCCTTTACGTATGAAAAACTCTCGGCTTTACAGGTTAGACGTTCTGTGGATGAGAGCAAGTGAAAGAGTTAGTCACCTCTGAGTCATGATGTTGGCTGCTCTGTGTTTCTGTGTTTAACATTAGGTGGAGATTACATCCAGTATTCTGGAGATTTTAAACTCGCTTCAGAAATGATTAAAAATGTTATCTGTAAACACATTAAAAAGTATGTTAACAGCCTGATCAACGCACAGCTTTGGTGTCTATAGCTCAGGGCTGCACAATCCATTGAATTTTGATCCTAATCACAGTTTCGAGCTTCCCATAAGTTAAATGAACACAACCAAGACAAAAAGCAAATCAAGCGCTCCCTAAATCAGCGCCTGATCATGAGACTGCATGTGAGAGCTAGTCCCTTAGGGTGGAATATCATCCACTGTTTGAAAATACTTTACATTTATGTAATGTTAACCAAGATCAAATTCCAGGCAGTGTTGTAGAGTTTTGCCTGCATCAGAGAGCATCACAGCTAACTTAATCAACCGTCTGAAAACACATCACAAACTGCAGCATAACCAACGCATGAAGGGCAAGAAAAACAAAGCAATGCTTATGTAAATTATCCAACATGAACTCAGCTGCCCATAAAAAGTGGGTCTGTATAATGCATGCATATGCATTCAGCTCACAAAGACACGCCCTAATCACCAATCAATCACGTTTAGCCAGAGATATGTGTCCAATAAACATGGAGAGTAACAGAGGATGCAGGGAAATGGTCAGCGTGATGGACAAAAGATATGTTGTTCCCTCGTGCAATTGTTTTTCCATAGCGGCAATACCTGAAGTGTTTGCAAAACGTCACAGGGGAAAAGAAGAGGAATCTCCCAGTCGTTGAGTGCTTTGCTACGAGTTTTATTCACATCCATCATGCAGGTACAATGGATGGATATTTTGGCTTCAAGGAGATGATCTATAGTTCAGGTGACTTCACATTATTTGTCTGCAGAGATAAAACATGATTGCTTGAAAAGGTTTGGAATGAATTCTTTTTGCTTTTTTTAGTGATATTGATAATATAGCATTATTATCACCTTCAACATCTGTCGTGTTCGGCAGTTGTAACAAGCAGCAGAGTCACAGTCTGAGTTTTTTGTTGTGCCAATTTTATTTGCTTTCTCAGGAGGAGCACTATGGACTTTTGATGGAGGTTAGCGCTCTCGGAGTTCTTCAGATTTTCTTTATGATTTTCTATTTATCTTCTTTCGATGTGCTGAACTTAGGAGAATAAGGAGGACTGATTTTTTCTCAATGCAAAGATTTGTGCATTAGCAGGAAAGTTGCACTACATGGATGTGAAAGCAGTGTTTATGTGACAGTGCAAAACTATACAGAGCTGATGTGATTTGAAATTGGAGGCAAGTTTTCTTCATGGACAGGTGTGCAGACATGGGCAGCTGTAGCTGAACACTGCCAGCTGCACAGTGAGTTAATTGATTTATAACTCATCCCTCTGGAGTTAGGAGGCTGTTTAATGGCCTAACCATACAGCAGACACAGAAACAGAATAAAAGTCTGTACCTCTGTTTTAGTGGTCACAAACCATGGGCTATACCCAGATAGACAGTACAGGAAACACATGGCCAAACCACAAGGTAAGGCAAGAGACTAAAATAAGTCCCATGCCCCATCCAAAAAGAAAGAAAGGGGAAAAACCTTATGAGGATTACTAGTTACTTCCATCAAAAGTAACTCAGTTACTTCAAGTTACTCGATACTTTCAAAGTAACCAGTTACTAGGGAAAGTAACTTTGGTTTTACTCAGACTTCTCTTGTTAATGTGTTGCTTCCGTAACTGGAGACCCAGCAAGAGTACCAGTCTTCTAGCTTGCTTACTTGCCACAAGTGCACTGTGCCACCTACCAATAGAAAGGAAAAGATAATGTGCATATTTCCACGAGAGAAATCCCATGCCTGGACCGTCGTTGACCGCCGCCATGATTCTAGCCTACGTCACAGCGTCATGTGCGCTTTTTACATCCAACACAAAAACTGCAGTCGTGGTGCTTTTGATTGTACTCAGAACTCAGAAATTCTGCCTTCTGAATAGGAAGATGTAGGTAACACCAGACTGCAGATGAGCTGCATCCAGGGCTGGACTGGGACAAAAAGTTGGCCCGGGCATTTTGACTAGAGACCGGCCCACCATTATAGGAAAAATCATAAAGCCTTTGAATGAAAACAAACACTGTTGTGACAGTGATGTACACTGTCTTGATGGTATATATGTATCATATGTATCTATCAATCGTTTGTTGTAAGACTCAGATAATTATTTATTAAAAGCTAGACATTTTAAATGAGAATAAGAAAGTATTTCTTTGTGCCCCCCTTTCCCTGTTAATGCCCTACCTGGCCCCCTGGCAACACTTTGCTAGACCCGCCCCTGCACAGTTACCAGCTGTCAGCTACATAAAAAAAAGGATCCTGGTGTTATTTGTCTCTCAGAAACAGTTCATAACTTCCCTTCAACTCATCCATGTCACCTAAAAGGTAAACCTGTTTCTCCATCACCTGTTCACCTCTGATGATTCAGTAAGGACATCTCCTGGTTTCATCTTCATGTTTCCCACTCACCAGATAACCAAACCAATATCATGACCAGCAGCTTTTACAGCTGCGCCTCCAGCAAACATCAGCTGATACTAGAAATTGATATTAAATAAATTCTAACAACAGCTGATCAAACGTGCTGCTGTTGTTTAACGCGACATCCGCTGGTTTCCTCTTTCTGGCGTAAAGTGGGCGATAAACAAACAAGACAGAAAAGCCGATCAGCTGATCATTGATCAGTTTCATGATTGAAGTAGAAACAGGAGAGGGAGGGGGAGAGAATGAGAGCAGAAGAGGCAGCTGTGCAGGCTGCAGCAAAGACACAGAATAACTCCAGCTTTGTGTCTTTTTCATTCTAGCTGAAGTACCGGACAAACTGCGTTCCTTTTCACCTCAATACCAAACGCATAATGTTTTCTCTGAATACAAGACGATTCCGTTTTTTAGGGGACGATTAGCAACTCTAATAATTAATCTTATGAACAAAATAAAGTTCAACATCAGTAACATAGCACCCACCCAGCTGTATAGAAACTCCGTCATGCTAGCTAGTACGCAGTACGAAAAAATCAGCATAACGAAAATAAACTCGAACTAAACTTGGTTTATATCTGACCCAGATAGACTGCAGGTCATAACTTCTTACCTGAAGTTCCGTTCACCTGACACTCGGACGGGCGGCCGCTTCGGGTCTCTCCTCTAGCCTCCCCTTTCTCTCATCCACCTGCTGGCCTCCACCACTTGCTAACGTTACTGAATCTGTGGAAGCTCCGCGATAGCCACCACACGAAGTAACGAATAACGAGCCTATCTAAATCCCAGTAACGAGTAACGCATTCCTGATTTTGGCATAATAACTAGTTACCGTGCTCGTTACCACAATAATAACGTAGGTACTGTAACGCGTTACTTAATAACGCGTTAGTCCCAACACTGCTGATCTGTAATTCTCATGGTGTCAGTGCGTTTTGTCTGCAAAAAAATACTGGTAAGGTGTCATTCATAATTTAAAAATACTCCAAGTGTAGAGAGTTTTAACCATCTCTTCACTAAGAAAATACTAAAGCTCGGCTTAACTTACTTCTAGACTTTGCACAAAAAGTGAGGACAGTTGTGTCCCTAAATGATGCCACGATGTATCTGTGGGTTCAGCAGCAATGTTGAGTATATGGGTTGCTTGCCAAAGCTCTGCCAATGCCAAACAACCAACACAACCACACTGGCTGACTTTCAACAAATGTTGGTTGAAGAATGGGATGAGTGTGAAGAGTGTGAAGCTGGTGACCAGCATGAGGAGGAGGTGCCAAGGCTGTTGTGGCATGTTGTATGGCACTTCCACATGCTACTGACACCTGCTGAGAGTTGTTCATGGGTACAACCTACATAGTCAGAACTCTATCATTACATGTTCTAACTGAAAGATTCACAGACAATACACTGGCAAAGCATACCACACCCGCGCCCTAACTCATTAACAGCCAATTGCTGTAGGAATTTAAGACATGTAAGAATTCAATTTTAGGAAATTCACTAAAAAGAGTTTTAAGGTTTGAGTTGCATAGCTGTCCTTTTAACTGGACACCTGAGGAAAAGCACAAGCCAACCAGGGTTTTTACACAGCTGGAAACAGCTGCTGCATGGATCACACACAGAGACACAGGTGTTCTTCAGCACCATCAGAATTAACAGCCCAGTCTGAAACCAAAATGTCACAGAAAAGCAATCTGTTTGTGTTCATGAACAACATTTTGTCATGTTTTTTTCCACGGCAGCACTAGTTTTTTTAATTTATTCCAACAGAAAGTTTTCTTCATGCAGACCATATGTTTTTTTTAGATAAAGCATGCCATCACCATGGCAACCAAGAAAACACAGCTTTAAAAGGCGTAGTAATTGGAACCACAATCTTTTTCTAAACAGCAGTTTTTATACTTGAACCTATGCATCTCTTTCTAATATGCTAATTTCAAACAATTTGTTTTTAATGCCCAACTCTAACTGATGAACACAATATGAATGAATAAGTTCTTAAAAACAACATAAATATAAGGTACTTTCAGCTGCCGCCCTCCAACTGGGGATTTTTCATGTGTAAAGCAAACGTATCAGTCAAAATACAAATGGTATTTAAAAATCTGTGACTTGTATGACTCAACATTTGTCTGCGGTGTGAATGGCAAAATCATTTGTTCCGTCGCAGACTTCTCCAACCTCCAAATGTGACGTTTTTTTACATTTTACAAACTGGAAAATGTAAAAGTGTTGCCGTGACATGTCGACATGTGTGCTTCACTTGTCAAAAGTGAATTAGTGATGATTGGTATAGGAATATTGGGTAAATAGAATAACAATCTGCCCCTCTTTGCTTCACAGCATTATGACAGCATTATTAGTATGACACTGTTAACATAGTATTATGATAAAAGCGTCAAAATGTAGCCAACAAAAAATGATGTAACAACTTAAAACAGCTCAAACCAAACAGCGAACAGCAAAGCAGGGCTGATACTGCACTTTCCTGGAGTGACTGCTTGAGTCTTTGTAATGAATGTCTTTGAAAGTGAGACAATTCCCCAATGTTAAAAAACTTCACAGCATTAAAAAGCATGTTTACAGCCGTGTACAAAAATAGTTTTGGTGTCTATAGCTTTCCCATTCATACCAACTGTATGGGTTCAAATTCAGAATCAGAATCAGCATACTTTAATCCCTAAGGAAATTATGCGGGTTACAGTTGCTCCAGTACAGTAACAGTAACAAAAACATACTAGACTATTTAACAATACAATATGTTAAGATTTAAGAAATAGCACAATATATACAAGTCACTCAATAATAAATATCAAGGATTGACAGATGTGATTATAAATAAATATCAAGAATATTGACAGCAACATTACCGAGTAAGAAAAGAGCGTGTGCAAAAAGGTTGTAACTATTGCAGTGTTTCCAGTGAATTACATGGAGGAGTTGTACAGAGAGATTCTTTTAATATCTTCAGGTTAGGGGCCATCTTTGATTGACACCTGTATGGGCACAGGCAGATTTAGCTAACCCATATGGAAAAGAAATAGAAAAAACTTAAAGACTTGCATAAGATGTGGCCTACCTCATATAGTGAATCATATAAGGCTTATATGATTTACTCATGAAAGTGGCCACTTTCTCATTACTTTCATATATTGTTTTATTAAGTATCCATCCATCCATTCGCTTCCGCTTATCCTTTTCAGGGTCGCGGGGGGCGCTGGAGCCTATCCCAGCTGTCATAGGGCGAGAGGCGGGGTACGCCCTGGACAGGTCGCCAGTCTGTCGCAGGGCTAACACACAGGGACGGACAACCATTCGCACTCACATTTACACCTAGTGGCAATTTGGATTATCCAATTAACCTATCCCCACAAGCTGCATGTCTTTGGACGGTGGGAGGAAGCCGGAGTACCCGGAGAGAACCCACGCAAACACGGGGAGAACATGCAAACTCCACACAGAAAGACCCCGGCCTGATGGTGGAATTGAACTCAGGACCTTCTTGCTGTGCGGCAACAGTGCTAACCACCGTGCCACCGTGCTGCCCTAGTAAGTAAGTATCCAAAACATAATTGTTTGGAAAAGATATATATATAAATCTTATAAAGTTTGTATCTGTCTTGTGTGAAACCTGTATGAAAAGCATACGAGAGTGAAAACAGATATAAGATCCCTAGAAAAATCATATAAATGAAACTTGTATGTTTTGGATACTTACTAAAACAATATATGAAAGTAATGAGAACGTGGCCACTTTCATGAGTAAATCATATAAGCCTTATATGATTCACTATATGAAGTAGGCCACATCTTATTTAAGTCTTTAATAAGTTTTTATTATTTCTTTTCCATATGGGTGGACTTCTCAGTATTGTAATGAAATATCTGACAGATAATGTGGCTTGCTACCTGACATACATAAAGTAAGTAAGTAAGTAAGTAAAATTTTATTTATATAGCACATTTCTAGATAAAAGATCACAAAGTGCTTCACAAGGTATAAAACAGAAGCAGTCCAAAGTTAACAAAATGCAATTCTAAAAAGATGTGTTTTTAGCTGTTTTTTAAAAGTAATCAATGAGTCTGCAGATCTTAAGTTCTGAGGAAGAGAGTTCCACAGTCTGGCGGCCATAGTGGCAAAAGCTCTATCACCCTTGGTTTTCAGCCTAGTATGCTGAATAACAAGTAGGCCCTGATCACAAGACCTCAGGGACCTACTAGGGACATAGGGCTGTAACAGTTCAATGATATAGGCTGGTGCTTGTCCTTGAAGAGCTTTAAATGTCAGAACCAGTATCTTAAAATGGACTCTGAATTCAACGGGGAGCCAGTGCAGCTGTATAAGCAACGGTGTCACATGAGAGTACTTAGATGTTCTTGTCAGAAGCCTTGCTGCAGCATTTTGGACAATCTGCAGACGCGCCAGGGAGTTTTTGTTTAGACATGTAAACAGTGAATTACAGTAGTCCAATCATGATGAAATGAATGCATGAATAACAATCTCCAGTTCAGTATGAGATACTATGGGGCTCAGTTTAGAAATGTTTCTTAAATGATAGAAGCAGGACCGAACCAGAGATTTGACGTGAACGTCCAGGGTAAGAGCACAATCAAAGGTTACTCCTAGGTTCCTGATAGATGATTTCACAAATGTTGAAAGAGGACCAAGAGCATTCATTATGTTAGGTACATGTCTGTCTGGAGCACATACAAGGACTTCAGTCTTTTCTTCATTAAGTTGGAGGAAGTTGTCAGCCATCCAACCTTTGATGGTTTCTAAGCACACATTTAGAATCTGCAGCTTAGAAACATCTTCTGGTTTAAAAGACATATATAGCTGGATGTCATCTGCGTAGCAGTGGTAGCGAATGTCCTCAAAGGGGCTCAAAACATGCTGGAGAGGAAGTCAATATATTAAAAACAATAAAGGCCCCAGCACAGAACCTTGTGGCACACCATAGGACAGGGACGTAGAAGATGACCTGAACTTAGAGACCGCCACAGAAAAGTATCGTTCATAGAGATACGAGGAGAACCACTCTAAGGCAGACCCAGATACACCAACCCAGTATTTCAGCCTTTCAAGCAACATGTAATGGTCAACGGTGTCAAAGGCTGACGTGAGATCCAACATTAGGAGTACAGAACACTTTCCCACATCGTTTTGCATCAGAATGTCACTGGAAACTCTAAGAAGGGCTGTTTCAGTACAATGAGCTCTACGAAAGCCTGAATTTGACTGAAATTTGTCAAAGAGATTATGTTTGTCTAAAACTGCTGTAAGCTGCTTAGCCACAACCTTCTCTAATATCTTAGCAATTAACGGTATTTTTGAGATTGGTCTGTAATTGCTAGTGAGAGATGGGTCCAGCATAGACTTTTTTAACAGGGGGTGTATAACAGCAGTTTTAAAATAAGCAGGGACTTTACCAGATCCCAGTGAGGTGTTAACTATGGTGAGCACACAGGGACCAATAGAGTGAAAGACATTTTTGAATAACGATGCGGGTATAATGTCGAGTGAACATGATGATGCTTTTGTTGCATTAACTATTTTTTCCAGCTCTGACAGTGAGACGGGTAAAAAGCTTTCTAAAATGACAGGCCGAGCTGGCGTAGGAACTGACAATGCAGATGCTGATGGGGACAATTTTTTCCTTACAGCATAGCATGTCTCATGTTTTGCCAGTGCTGGCTCCTTTGTGGCTCTTACTCTTACTAGAGAAAGAAGCTAAACAGAGCTCTTATCCGTCTGTCAGTGGGTTACTGCAAATGAGTAAGAGTAATTTGTCTTTATTGAAACCACACTGACTGGCTCTGTGATTATGTCACTGTAACTGATAATGCATTAAATAACAGTAACATTAGTAAAAAATAATATATAAAATAATAAGAATATATAGATGTATATAGCTTCCTAAAAGGTTCACATTCAGAAGTTTTAATCCAACACCAAGGCTAGATTGTGTAATGTCATCAGATTTCACAATACATTTTTTTTCTTTTGAGCCATAATCCAATCCAGTGTTGATTAGATTACAATCGACCACCAGGACCAATATTAATGTCCCATTCTCTAGAGATTTAAATTCAAATGAGTCTTAAGAGACATTCCTCCTAGTTGTCACCCAAGAACTGTTTTTTAAGGTTGCTGACAAAAAATGTGAGTGTGTGTGTGTATGTAGGAGGGAGGGACTCTTTGTGGTCTGTACAAATAGATGACTCAATCTCAGCTCTTGCCCTGAGCCTCAGTGTAAATGGACCCCACCTCTCCTCTGGCTAATCACTCCGACTGGAGTTCATGACAGCCTTAAGTGCCGACTGCACCGCTGTGTTATTAAATCCAATCCACCAGTCAGGAATTATTTAGGGTGATTACCAAATTTATTTTAATTTTCATCTTCAGCTATCACTTGGTTGCATTAAAGCGGAGGCACGGTGACATTTGGGCTCACTCAGATAAAAGGAGAGCAACATATCATTTTAGCTGACCGTGAAGGCAATGACACACACAGACACAAACACACTCACTCCTGAAGACATTCACCAAGGGTCCAATCTTGTCGCCCATATTGAATTATGTCTCTCCACTCCTGTGGTGCAAACTGCTTGGTAGAGGAGGTGACACCTTGCATTTATGCTAACAGTCGAAGAGAAGAGATTGCAATTTCCTGCTGATTCTCCTTTCTCACAGCAGTGGGGATCCTTTCTGCTAAACCATCCCACTACAACGTCAGTCTTCCACCATCTGCTCCCACCAGGCTGCATTTTATAGCAATTTAGGTTGTGCAACATGACAGAGAGATTAACTTCACAGCTGAAGGGCTAAAGTACAGAAACATACGACTTTCCAAGTTTTTAGGATAAAATTAGCTGATTCAATGATACATTGATGGATACAAATGTGATTATAGAGTAACTTTTTAGTCATCCATCTACCTTCTATTGCTTTGCAGATCCAGGCCTTGGGAGCTGCAGTCTAAACACAGGCCTCTGCCTTCTCGGCCACCCCCTGGTACAACAATGTTGACTGAGATAAAGTAAGCAAAGGGCTAACAAACCGAACATGGTTACAGGTCACAGGATAAAATGTATTACTGATAAAATCTCCCTTAAATGATATACGAACATTCAGACGTCACTGCAGTTGAGACGCCTCAGCACAATGCTGCTTCTTTTCCCTCTATGGGAGTTGAGGTGTTAGCCTTTAAGGATGCTGTGGGCTGAAATGAGCAGTCTGAGTTCTCTAAAGACAACATATGCCCCAAGGCTCTAACAAGCCCTTGCCTATAGAGGCAACTCCTTTCGGCCGCTTCGGCTACCAACACTACCAACACTTTGAGGCTACAGGTAAAGGTAGGAAATTGATAACGTGACCTAAAACTCAGCTTTTTTTTTTACTGCAATGAAATGCTACATCATCCACATTACTGCTACGATTTATCTGTCAGTCTTTTGTATCACTCTCCCCCGATTCAT
The DNA here is from genome assembly GCF_013358895.1 of Oreochromis aureus. Taxonomy (NCBI): domain Eukaryota; kingdom Metazoa; phylum Chordata; class Actinopteri; order Cichliformes; family Cichlidae; genus Oreochromis; species Oreochromis aureus. The sequence continues at coordinate 35,653,594 of NC_052955.1, forward strand.
GAGGATGACCCTGAGGTACCCTGAGGTCCTTCACACGAGGGAGGGACTCATTCCCACACTTTTCCAGCATCTGAACTATGTGAAAGTGTTAGAAGTCAGTTTGTTTGTCCAAGCACACAGAGGATTTTTCAAGGTCAAATTCTGGTTATACTAAAGGATTGATGAGGGCACAGCTGGAACATTCAGAAACTGGATCACACTCGGGGTGGAGAGGTAATCACGCTTTCAGAAATCCATCACTTTGACTATCTGAGACATGGAAAAGAAATACATAAAGAATAAAGAATTCCAACTTTTAAAGTTATTATTGTAACATTTTTTTTTTCAGTAAATTTTGGAATAAAAATTGACCTGAAACATCAGTAGTAGTGCAACTTACTAAAAGTGGTAAGATGCCAAAATTAGAGAAAGTTCCAGAAACTGAGGCTGCTGTGATGTTCCAAATCTGCCAAGAGCTCCCAGTGGCGGCAACAATTTGTTGACCTGATTCATGAAATTAAAAAACAACCTACAGTACATCTGTCAGTATATAACTGATGTGGTCATACACTTGGTTACATGCACTTCTTAGTTAATTCTGTAGTTATCAAGCTCAGCTCTCTCTTTTAATGTATACTTTTCATTGTTTAATTGTAACCTCTGCTGTCTCTCTCTGTCCTCTTATGGTCGTGGTCGGGCCTGATGACACATGACCAGTGTTGGTCCAACATCATCATAACTTTGGTCGAGGATCAACATTGCAACTGACGAATGATGTTAACAGTTAACATTAGCTAAGACGTTAGCTAATACTTTTAAAAAAAATTATTACTAGAAAACCAACATGAGTAACCTAAATTTGGCTAACAGCAAACCTAACTTGATAAAAATATTTATTATAATGTATAAATGAATAAAGAAAACGCTTGAAATGCTGATTATTTCTTCCAGAAGAAATTTTTATATTCCTACATTCCTGCAAAGCTATGACATCACAACAATGTTGATCCTGAAAAAGCACATTATGATGCTGCAGGGATATCAGATACATCAGCTGCCGACAGTGAGTGCAGCTCTGTGTTAAATGAATATTGGCAGGCTATATAAAATTTACAGAAATTGTATTTATTAGTAAAATACTTACTGACAGCACAACCAAGATTAGTGGAGTGTGGAGAGGAGCTGAGAAGGGACAATTCAAGTAAAAAAAATATTAACTGAGTTGACGATTCAACAATAAAATAGTGACAAGTCGCGACATAGCCAGAGGTTCGAAAGGAAAGAGTTGTTGGAGTATTTCTTACAGCTCTTATAGCCATAAGGTTTAGATTTAGAAGACTGTAGCCTTTGACTAATGTCTCACCAGACATTTAAGAAAGTTCTAGATACTCCCTTTATCTTTCAAAACCAGAGGATTCAAACAACCTTTTTTCCACATATGCAGCAGTGCACCCTACACACCTGTAAACAGGCTTTGATTTATTAAAACAGTCCCCAACAGGATTTATCCTTTAATTTCCTTCTTTGACGCATTTTTGCTGATGTTCAACTGCACCTTGAAGTATCACTCCATGTTGTGCACCAGAGAGCAGAGAAGTATATATATGCTTCGCATACAGCACATGAATTACCTTGAGTGTTTCATATACAGCACATTTACTGAGAAACTGCTGTGGTAATGCAGGATCCAGCTTATATCGGAAATTTCATTTCGAGAATTGCTTTAAAGAATTTAATCTTTAATGGCTGTACTGGAGCTGAGCCGAAGAACCATATGGATTAGTAGTTTATACTTGGTGTTGATAACTGATTTGCATATTGTGTAACACTGCAGTGTAAATACAGACTTTCCACATGATGCAGGTGCAATGAAGAAGAGTGGTGAGAAAGCTAAGTGCTGAAATGCAAAGGGAATCAAATAAATTACTACACATACAGACTCGTAAAGCAATATTTCCAGTTTTAACTGGAACTGAAAGTCAGAAAAACAATACACAAAAACACAGCTCAGGAATTATGTATGAATAAAAACAATGATCTTCTGACAGCCACAGGAAGCAGACAGGCTAAGTGAGTCAGTGAAGGTGACACAGAGAGGAAAGATTTCATCTCCAACTGTGTTTGTGAGAGAGTGAAAAAATAAAGACACACAGACATCACAGGGCTTTTCTTTGGCATCCAAAGGGGCAGCAGATAATGACACACTGGTGACACACTAGGATGTTAACAAAAACAGAGATACATGCTGTACGACACACACACACACGCACACACACAGACACTCACCAGGCCTGAGGTTTCCTCTTGAGCAGGCCCTGTCTCCTCCATCGAGAGTGGGGGCTGAGATGGTAGGTCAGCTGACGACAAACCTTTTCCATTGCCCCGAGAGAGTCTCCCTCCTATTGAACACACACGGACAGAGACACAAAATATCAGCTTAATTACAGACGGCAGCCAGAAGATAGGAAAAATGTTGCTTTGAAGCTTTATGTAGCTTTATTTTCACAGACATCAGTTCTATTGGTATTTACATGCCCAGCCAATGACAGCTAGCAAGTCAGCATACCAGAGGATACAGCTAACGGCATATTTATATTTAAAGTGTAGTTTTTGCACCTTCTTGTTAGTCTGTGTATAGTATATTGTTGGAATTGTACTTTTCACTGCTCCTTCCGTAATTTGGTGTTGAGTTTTACATATTTCCGAGGTGCTTTTTAAACCAAGCTTTGTACAACAGCTTAGGCTAGAAAGACAGCCTGCATTATCAACATGTAGAAAGTGCAAAACTGTTAGCTGATATAGCACCATAACTCCTTTAATTTCTCCTTAAAATATCCTCTTGTCGGGTTTAAATAAGAAATGACTTTAAAAAAAGCAGCCCCAATATGAACAAGTGATTTTAAAATGGTTACATCCATCTTTTATATACAGTTTTTGAGTTCTAACATTTCTGTGTCTGCTGGTTGTAAAATCGTGTCGGTGATACAGTGTCAGCAGTGTAATGATTTTGTGGTGAAGCAGATTTAACACTGTGGTTAGTCACTTACTGGTTGAATAAACTTCTTCAAATTAGCAGCTAGCTAAAAAATAGGTTATACTGTCTACATACAAGATTAGAGATTAATATATTATAATATTAATCTCTGGCTCTCAGCTCACAGCATGTCTTTTACCCTGTCTTCCTTTTCTCACACCAACCACTGAGCCTGGTTCTGCTGGAGGTTTCTTCCTGTTAAAAGGGAGTTTTTCCTTCTCACTGTCACCAAAGTGCTTGCTAATAGGGGGTCATGTTGGGGGTTCTCTCTGTATGTACTATTGTAGGGTCTACTTTACAAGCGCCTTGAGGCCACTGTTGTTGTGATTTGGCGCTGTATAAATAAAATTGAATACAAGATGATTACATTTCATACCACTGGAAAAAAATGCTCTCAAGTTAGAATATTTATTTGTGATTTAACATTGCATCACCTTGTAACACCAACATTTTTTTTATCTGTGCTGTCGTTTAGGTACCCTGATACCAGAGTGGTATCAGATACAAACATCTAGACCCACGCTATCACTGATGGCCTTTTTTGCCATCACTAGATTTTGCTAGAAAAACAAGTCATGATATATTTCACAAACAATTCAAATACAGTGTAGAGTAACTGGAAGCATAAGATATTTAATGCTGCATTGATATGGTATTAGATAAAGAGTGTTACCAACAAAACAAAGCAATAGCTATCGTGGTTAACAACATTTCTGTTAATTTCCTGCATTCTTTTGTCAACAGGTCTTTACAGGTTAGTATGATAGACTTTATATAATAGTTGATTTAGTTTCTGGGTCTAAAAAGTGAAGGCATTGTGGAAGTGTCTTAAATCTGGATACTATTTAATGACCTGCAGGGGTTGACGCCTCTGCTCCCAAAGAACTTCAGGTGTATAGAAGTGAAAACAACCCTCGGGCTCCATGCTCTGTGACCTCTGCAAACATTTCCTTGATGATCTTATGGGAGTCTTAAAGAGGATAAATCAGGGTTTGCTCATAAGCTAATGATTTATTAATCACAAGTTTGACAATGGATGTGCAGTGTCCCTCGCTTTCTCAATCAGATCCATTTTTCATCATGTCTGGTTTCAAAATGCCAAGATAGCAGCAAAGTACTCAGTTTTAAGCTTTACAACTGGATTCACTAACCAATCGATGTCACAAAGGTTATGTCCTTGTTTAATATACTGTCCATGTTTGGGAGAGCCAGGTCTTGGGGAATTCTATGCAATAGTACATTGACATACTAAACATAAATCGCTGGCAAAGGAAAGAAATATATAACCCTTTGCTAACAAAGGACAAGAGGCCTGTTGGTGACTATACATGTTTCTTCCCTGACCACAACCATAACGTTTGATATCCCAGTGTCGGTGTTCTTCCCACATCATCATAATAATGTTCGTCCAGGATCATTATTGTAAGTGACCAATGACATCTGATCATCCAGTTAGCATTAGCCAAGAACTAACAATAAAAAAATATTACTAACAAATCAACATAGGTAAGGCAAATCGGGCTAACAGCAAACTTAATGTAAAATTAATAGAGAAAGCATTTGAAATGATTACCTCTGTCCCAAAAGAGTGTTTTATATAAACAAAGGCCCATTTTTCTTTTTCCCCCACATTACAAAGCCATGACATCACAACAACATGATCGGTCAGTCGCAGTGTTGATTCTAGACCAACACAGGTTACCAGTTCCACCTACACACCAGCCACCTAGCAAATCAAAATCTGAATTTCAGTTGTGTCTCATTTGCTGGATCTCACAAGGATTTTAGGTTGGCAAGCAGCTGCCGACTGCTCCCTCAGCCAGTGTGGCTTTAATAGACCTCTCCAATAATGTATGTGCATCAGTTATCACTTATGAAGCTATTCCACATATGAACTCAAGTGATACATATGCATGTACATTTCAAACTGTATGCAACAAGTATATGATTTTGATGTTGTCAGTTACGGGTGTTGCCATGTTGACATGAGGAACAGAGAGGAAATGTCACGTCTGACATGGCATCACCACAGAATAAAAGAGGGCAGTGAGGTGTTACAGCAGCCACCAGGAACTGATATAATTCAAGGATACAAGGACCACTGGAGCAAAGAATTACTAAACACACCTTCTGTCAAGTTTCTGATATGACAGGACATGCACAGACACACACACAAGTCTGGGGACTAGAAATCTACAGGGTGTGCTGATTGGCTGCCCATAATCACTCCATTTGGTGTGCTGCATCACAATCACATTGTGTCATTAAGTCTGAGTGTCTGAATTGCACCTTTACTTTCAGTGTGGCACTCTAAAACGTTTTACGATGAAATAGAAAAATGTCATGTACCAAGCATGTTCATGACTTTCTTACAATGGTACAGTCCTCCCAGGGCCTCGGATGAGTGACATGTAAAATTACATCTGTTAGTTGTGACACAAAATAATGACTCATAAATATAAATATAATCTCAGAGATGGCTTCTTAGTCTGTACCATAGAAACTAGGAAGCAATTTGAGAAACAGTGTCACCCAAACCCTCCACTACATCGTAGCTGTGTGTGTGAGAGACTTCCACCCACATTGAAATACATTTATTCAGGTGGTTAGTCAGGTCCAATGTTATCCAGTACAAACAGATGATGGGGGGTTGGGGGATGAGGAGGGGGGCATGGGGGTGGTAGGGTTGAGGGTGATGTCAAAAAAAGCTCTTCTATGTTCCCCTGTTGTGGGGTGAGGATGGATGTTTGTGAGCGACTAGGTTAAAAACTGAAGGGCAAAAACTGGAAGGTGTCACGGCTGAGCAGCAGTCGTGTGGTGAATTGGGAAAAGGATCCAAAATGCAGGCACTGGCCGGGGTGCGAGTGAATGTTTATTTACAGAGGTGATAAGGTGACAAAAACAGGAGGAGCAGAGCGGGGAGTAAACAAGCCTAAACTGGGGAAAACTAAAGAACTCAACTTAAACCAAACACTCACGGAAGGAGGAACAAAAAGCACAAAGAAAGATGGCGGAGAGACGCAGACTGAACACCGGGTTACACAGGATTCTGCAGACGGACATGGAGTAAAACAGACGACGCGACAGTGAACACAGGAAAACACAGGGCTTAAATACACAGAGGGAGTAATTGGGGATGAGCAACAGGAGGGAAACACAGCTGGGGAAATTAGGCTAACGAGACAGGGAGAGGTGAAACTGAACACACTGACATGAGACAAGAACTTTCAGAATAAAACAGGAACTAACAGACACGGAGAACCAGACAGGACACTGAACCTGACAAGCAGACTCATGAGCAGACACAGTAACACCATGGACAGACAGAGACACAGACGCAGACTCAAAGGCAGGCCAAATATAACACATAGAACTCAAACAATAATAATCATCATTATCAACAGATAGCTAAAGAAACAGAATATAATTATAATCAAAACAGTATCACCAGAGAAGAACTAAAGCAAAAATAAACCAAGACATAAGAAACTCAAAATGCTGGGCCGAACCGACCCAGGACCGTGACAGAAGGCGAAAAAGAAAAACTATGTTCTTGCTTTTGAAAGTTACTGACTCTGCCCAGAGGGGAGCAGATGGAAAATTTCATTTCTCAAATTAAATGAAGTGATAATGACTTCATTTGAGAAACTGTGAACACGTTCTGCAAATGTATGTGTGGTCAAACACGGCAAAAACAAATTGAGAAGGCATTTTTGTTGTGTAAATTCAGATTTTTTGATCTGTCACATCCTGTGACAGAACAAGCTCTCACAGTATTTTTTTTCTTTTTTTAATCTTTTGTTTTGTTTCCACTCATTTGATTTTGATTCATTGATTCATATCAACACTCATGTGTAAACTTGTGCTTTACTTGAGCCACAGTGAGTGTAACAGTTAGCTCTTCAACCTGACGGAAATGCTGAGCTGTGCAACAATGAATCCTGCAAAACTTAAAGTGCTTAAGCTGTCACGTTCCCTGTGTTTAACCGGCTGGCTCAGTGAGGCTAAAGGTATTTGTTAGTGTTTTCTCCTACTCTCTCACTCTCTCTCTCTCCTCCTCGCCTGGATCTAGCTCACTGGCCAGCACACCTGAAAACAGTTACTCACCTGCAGCTCATCATCCTGCCACTCCCGGCTGCTATTTAAGGCAGAGGCTCAGTTCTTCTCATCGCTGGAACGTTGTACTACACACGACAGGGTAACCTCGGCTCAACCTAATCTTGTGATCCCTTCTGTTTTTCTGGCTTTGATCTGTTTTGTGCATAGACTCCTCTATCCTGTCCTCAAGCCCTTCCTTTGGATTTCCCGAACGCGTGCGAGTTTGCAGAGTGGACTTGAGCGAAGAGGAGTGTGTAGTGTGGCGTGGCTGAAGAAGAGTGAGGAGAGTGGGAACCCCTCCCGCAATATCCCGTGGACCCATGGAGCCCCCTGGATTTGCCTCACATTCTGTATATAGTCACTTGGTATTTTTTGTGTGTAAATAAACCTTTGCCCTTTACTCCGAATCTGCAACTGAGTCTGTTCCGTCATTCATGACGCAAGCAATGTTGTAAATAAACGTGGGCTATAATTCACCCAAGATGAGGTGTAGATGTTAAAGATCCATCCATCCATCCATCCATCCATCCATCCATCCATCCATCCATCCATCCATCCATCTTCATCTGCTTTATCCGAGGCCGGGTCGCGGGGGCAGCAGCCTAAGCAGAGAAGCCCAGACCTCCCTCTCCCCCAGCCACCTCCTCCAGCTTATCCGGGGGAACACCAAGGCGTTCCCAGGCCAGCCGAGAGATATAATCTCTCCAGCGCGTCCTGGGTCTGCCCTGGGCCTCCTCCCGGTGGGACATGCCCGAACACCTCACCCAGGAGGCGCCCAGGAGGCATCCTTGTCAGATGCCCGAACCACCTCAACTGGCTCCTTTCGATGTGGAGGAGCAGCGGCTCTACTCTGAGCCCCTCCCGGATGGCCGAACCTCTCACCCTATCTCTAAGGGAGAGGCCAGCCACCCTTCGGAGGAAGCTCATTTCTGCCGCTTGTATCCGCGATCTCGTTCTTTCGGTCACTACCCACAGCTCGTGGCCATAGGTGAGGGTAGGGACGAGATCATTTCGGTAAATTGAGAGCTTCGCTTTTACACTCAGCTCCCTCTTCACCACGACGGACCGGTGCAGCGTCCGCATCACTGCAGCCGCAGCACCAATCCGTCTGTCGATCTCCGGCTCCCTTCTCCCATCACTCGCGAACAAGACCCCGAGATACTTGAACTCCTCCACTTGGGGCAGGAACTCATCCCCGACCCGGAGTGGGCACTCTACCCTTTTCCGGCTGAGAACCATGGCCTCAGATTTGGAGGTGCTGATCCTCATTCCCGCTGCTTCACACTCGGCTGCGAACCATTCCAGTGCGAGCTGGAGGCCTTCACCTGATGAAGCCAACAGAACCACATCATCCACAAAAAGCAGAGATGAGATTCTGAGGCCACTGAAGCGAAAGCCCTCCGCCACTTGGCTACGCCTAGAAATCCTGTCCATAAAAATTATGAACAGAACCGGTGACAAAGGGCAGCCCTGGCGGAGCCCATCACCCACCGGGAATGAGTCCGACTTATTGCCTGCGAACCAAACTCTTGCAACGGTTGTATAGGGATCGAATGGCCCGTAGCAATGGGCCAGACATACTCCCGCAACACCTCCCACAGGACACCCCGAGGGACACGGTCGAATGCCTTCTCCAAGTCCACAAAACACATGTAGACTGGTTGGGCAAACTCCCATGCACCCTCAAGTATCCTTGAGAGGATAAAGAGCTGGTCCAGTGTTCCGCGACCAGGACGAAAACCGCATTGTTCCTCCTGTATCCGAGGTTCGACTAGCGGACGAACTCTCCTTTCCAGCACCCTGGCATAGACTTTCCCAGGGAGGCTGAGGAGTGTGATCCCCCTGTAGTTGGAACACACCCTCCGGTCTCCCTTCTTAAAGATGGGGACCACCACCCGGTCTGCCAGTCCAGGGTACTGCCCCTGATCTCCACGCAACATTGTAGAGGCGTGTCAACCAGGACAGCCCTACAACGTCCAGAGCCTTCAGGAACTCGGGCGGACCTCATCAACACCAGGGCTCTGCCACCAAGGAGCTGTTTAACTGCCTCAGTGACCTCGCCCCGGAAATTGGCGGGTCATTCCCTCATCCCAGACTCTGCTTCCTCCTCGGAAGACGTGTCAGTGGGATTAAGGAGGTCCTCAGTATTCCTTCCACCGCCTGACAATTTTCTCAGTCGGCGTCAGCAGCGCTCCACCAGCACTATACACAGTGCAGGTAGAGCACCGCTTTCCCCTCCTGAGACGCCTGACGGTTTGCCAGAATCTCTTCGAGGCAGTCCGAAAGTCTTTTTCCATGGCCTCTCCGAACTCCTCCCACACCCGAGTTTTTGCTTCAGCCACTGCCCGAGTCACATTCCGTTTGGCCTGTCGATACCTGTCGGCTGCCTCCGGAGTCCCACAGGCTAACCAAGCCCGATAGGACTCCTTCTTCAGCCTGGTGGCTCCCTTCACCTCTGGTGTCCACCATTTGGTTCGGGGGTTACCACCACGGCTGTCACGGCTGCTGAGGCGAGCCGTGTGGTGTTGGAGGAAGGAGGACCCAAGATGCAAGCAGTGGATGAAAATGCTGGTGAAGTTTATTTACAGGGTGGAGTAGTGGCCAACAAGCAGTGGAGTATGACAAATAACTGATGACACCTAAACTGGGAGAACTAACATAACAGACCTGGGAACATACGAAAAAGGGATGACAGGCAGAGAGACGCAGGCGACGAACAGGAACCATGGAACACGGAGCAACGCAGACTGACGCAGAGTAACACAGACGAACCGGCAACAGGCAGGAGAACACACAGGGCTTAAATACACACACCAGTAATCAGGGAATGGGCAACAGGAGGGAGATACAGCTGGGAGAAATGAGGCTAACGAGACAGGGGAGAGGTAAAACTGAACACACTGACATGAGACATGAACTTTCAGAATAAAACAGGAAACACAGACACAGAACCAGACAGGACACTGAACTAGACAGGCAGACTCACGAGCGGACACAGTGACACCATAGACAGACGGAGGGAACACAGAAGTGGGAGCAGACAGGCACAGAACAAAACCTTAACAAATGGCAAACCTCAACCAAAGATAACAGGATAAACAAGCACAGGAAATAATATAAAGAAACACAAAACACTGAGTAGACAGACTCAGGACCATGACAGTACCCCCCCCTCAAGGGCTGGCTCCAGACAGCCCAACAGAAACACAAACTGCCCAAAAACAACCCAAAAACCAAAAAAACAGAAAGCGACCCGACCAGGGCGGGCGGTGGGGGTCCAGGACGGAGGGACAGAGTCCAAAAAGGCCCAGATGGCCAAGTTCAGGGGGCCGACCCGGAGGCCGACAGCGCAGGAGGCCAAAACAGTTCAGTTCCGGAGGCCGACCATGCGAAAGGCAGCGGCAGTGGGGCAGGTCGGAGACCGCCACGCAGTAGGCAATGGCGTGGAAACAGTTCTGGGGCCGACCGTGTGGGCGGCAACGGTGTAGAAACAGTTCTGGAGGCCGACCGTGCTGGCGGCAACGCGGCGGCGAGGGCAAGCGAAGGCCGTCTGGAGGCCGCCGCGCGGAGGCAGTGGCGGCGATGCCCAATCATCGGCCCGGAAGGGGCCGCCCACGGCGGCAAGGGCGCCCAGTCATTGGCCTGGAAAGCGGCCGGACCGGACGAGCAGGACGGACAGGACGAGCAGGAGACGTTGAAGCTGAAGCGGAGGCTGGACCAGGCGAGGACGAAGCCGTAGCTGAAGCTGGTGCTGGTGCTGGCGACGCTGGAGCTGATGCTGAACCTGGGCCAGGCGAAGCTGGAGGCTCGGAGGCTGGACCAGACGAGAATGGCGCTGCAGGCGACGGCGTGGAAGCCGGAGATGGTGGCGCTGCAGGCGACGGCGTGGAAGCCGGAGATGGTGGCGCTGCAGGCGACGGCGTGGATGCTGCAGTTGAAGTGAAGGCTGATGAGAAGACTGCTGCAGGCGAGGCTGAAGCCGAGGCGGAGGCTGAAGCCGAGGCGGAGGCTGAAGCCGAGGCTGAAGCTGGACCAGGCGAAGACAAAGCTAATGCAGAGGCTGGGTCAAACGAAGCTGATGACGCTGAAGAGGAGGCCACTGCAGGCGACGCCGATGAGGCTGGACCAGGCGAAGCTGAAGCGGGAGCTGGACCGGGCGTCGCTGCAGACGAAGACACCGAGGCTGGACCAGGCGACGGCGAGGGTGGAGCTGAAGCAGAGGCCGGGCCAGGCGGAGCTGAAGCAGAGGCCGGGCCAGGCGGAGCTGAAGCAGAGGCCGGGCCAGGCGGAGCAGAGGCAGAGGCCGGGCCAGGCAACGCTGCAGCTGGCGGAGATGAAGGGCTGCTGCAGCTGGCGAGGATGAAAGGGGCTGCTGCAGCTGGCGAGGATGAAGGGGCTGCTGCAGCTGGCGAGGATGAAGGGGCTGCTGCAGCTGGCGAGGATGAAGGGGCTGCTGCAGCTGGCAAGGATGAAGGGGCTGCTGCAGCTGGCGAGGATGAAGCTGCTGCAGACGGCTGGACGGGCTCCTCGGGCCCTCCAGCTGACGGTGCAGAAGGCTGGACAGGCTCCTCGGGCCCCCCAGCAGACGAGGCAGGAAGCTGGACGGGCTCCTCGGGCCCCCCAGCAGACGAGGCAGGTGGCTGGACGGGCTCCTCGGGCCCTCCAGCTGACGAGGCAGGAAGCTGGACGGGCTCCTCGGGCCCCCCAGCAGGCGAGGCAGGTGGCTGGGACGGGGCCTCGGGCCCCCAGCAGGCAGGCAGGTGGCTGGACGGGCTCCTCGGGCCCCCCAGCTGACGAGGCAGGAGGCTGGACGGGCTGCTCGGGCCCCCCAGCTTGGACGGGCTCCTCGGGCCCTCCAGCGGAGACAGTCACAGAACCAGCGGGCACAGGGGCCCCTGGCAGGAACAAAACAGAACCAGCAGGCACACGGGCCTCTGGCAGGGACGGAACAGAACCAGCAGGCTCACGGGCCTCTGGCAGGAACAAAACAGAACCAGCAGGCTCACGGGCCTCTGGCAGGAACAGAACAGAACCAGCAGGCTCACGGGCCTCTGGCAAACACACAGCAGACTGCAGCTGCACGGAGCATTGATTCTGCTCAGGCAGTGACTGCCGCTTGCAGTCCTCAGCTGGCTTCTTAACCTCCAGGGGTCCAGAGTCTGCTGGGGCTGAAACCCAGCCTCTGGGAGGCCCTGGAGTGTATCTCAGTCTCAGAACTGGCCAGCTCTTGAGGAATGTCTACAGGATTGTTTGGTTTTTCTCTCTGCCTGGAACGAATGGGTGAACAACGGTTTCTCTCGGGTTGAATCAACCTAGCTTGCTGTACGGGAGGAGTCAGTGAAGATGATGGCTGAACAGGTGGCTGAGCTGAGGGCGACTGAAGCAAAGGTTGAGACAATAATGGTGGAGAAGTTGGGGACTGAACGGATGATAAGGCTAATGATTCTTCTGCCAACCGGGCTACTGACTGGGCTAGGGATTGTAACATGGTTTGTAATACGGCTGTGGCTGTAATTGAGCCATGGATTGTGAGGCCGAATGTGGTGGAGGTGGCGACTGGACTTTTGGCCGGGCGACTAACTGAGCTTGAGGTTGCAGCTTGAAAGAATAAACAGTCTTGGTATGATCAGAGCTGGTGTTAATTGTCTCTGGGGTGTATGCCACAGTTTTAGCAGACTCTGGGTTAACTGACATGGGTTTAACAGGCTCCGAAGAAACAGAAGAACAACAGCCCTTTGCTTTCACTGAAGTCTTAAAAATGCCCACCTGAGAGAGATCAGTTACCACGAAGGTAGGTAAGCTTCGCGAATTAGCTCCCACTGACACACCCCGAACAACCCCAGAAGAAAAAGTCTCAAAGTTCAAATCAGAGCTGTTATCCTTGTTACTCACCACAGTTGGCCGCTCCGATATCCCGGGGTCCGACTGTGGCGAGGGGCGTCGACGGCGTGAGCGGCGTTTCCCATTTGAAGGCTGGACCGACGGGCCGGGCTGAACGCTCTCCGTCGGGACAGGCGGTGAAGCATGAGTTGCAAGGTGGGTGGTAGCAACCGGGGGGAGAAGACGAAGCTCGTTCAGGACGAAATTCTGTGCGAGCGGGTGAAGTGAGCTGAGCAACCAGGGGAGACCAGAAACTAAGCGCTGTAGCCGAACAGCTATGGCTTGGCGGAACTCTCTCCCCTCATGCTCCAGCCATAAGTTAATTAGTTTGTCTACCGAGTAAATAATGTCCTCCCGGAGCTCCTCGGGCGGGTTGACTGCTGCTGGGTCCATTGTGGCCGGTTCGTACTGTCACGGCTGCTGAGGCGAGCCGTGTGGTGTTGGAGGAAGGAGGACCCAAGATGCAAGCAGTGGATGAAAATGCTGGTGAAGTTTATTTACAGGGTGGAGTAGTGGCCAACAAGCAGTGGAGTATGACAAATAACTGATGACACCTAAACTGGGAGAACTAACATAACAGACCTGGGAACATACGAAAAAGGGATGAGAGGCAGAGAGACGCAGGCGACGAACAGGAACCATGGAACACGGAGCAACGCAGACTGACGCAGAGTAACACAGACGAACCGGCAACAGGCAGGAGAACACACAGGGCTTAAATACACACACCAGTAATCAGGGAATGGGCAACAGGAGGGAGACACAGCTGGGAGAAATGAGGCTAACGAGACAGGGGAGAGGTAAAACTGAACACACTGACATGAGACATGAACTTTCAGAATAAAACAGGAAACACAGACACAGAACCAGACAGGACACTGAACTAGACAGGCAGACTCACGAGCGGACACAGTGACACCATAGACAGACGGAGGGAACACAGAAGTGGGAGCAGACAGGCACAGAACAAAACCTTAACAAATGGCAAACCTCAACCAAAGATAACAGGATAAACAAGCACAGGAAATAATATAAAGAAACACAAAACACTGAGTAGACAGACTCAGGACCATGACAACGGCAGGCACCAACCACCTTGCGGCCGCAGCTCACTGCAGCAGCTTCGGCGATGGAGACGCTGAACATGGTCCATTCGGACTCAATGTCCCCAGTCTCCCTCGGAATGCTGTTGAAGCTCTGCCGGAGGTGTGCGTTGAAGATCTCACGGACTGGGGCCTCTGCTAGACGTTCCCAGCACACCCTCACTACACGTTTAGGTGCACCGGGTCTGTCCAGTGTCCTCCCCCGCCACCTGATCCAACTCACCACCAGGTGGTGATCAGTGGACAGCTCAGCCCCTCTCTTTACCCGAGTGTCCAGAACATATGGTCGCAGGTCTGGTGATACGATTACAAAATCGATCATCGACCTGCGGCCTAGAGCGTCCTGGTGCCACGTGCACTTATGGACACTCTTATGTTCGAACAAGGTGTTCGTTATGGCCAAACTGTGATTTGCACAGAAGTCCAATAACAAAACACCGCTCGGATTCAGATCAGGGAGGCCGTTCCTCCCACCTCCAGGTCTCGCTGTTGTTACCCACGTGAGCATTGAAGTCTCCCAGCAGGACAACAGAATCTCCAGATGGGGCACCTTCCAGCACCCCCCCCCCAGGGACTCTAAGAAGGCTGGGTAGTCTGAACTGCCACTCGGCGCATAAGCGCAGATGACAGTCAGGACCCGTTCCCGACCCTAAGGCGCAGGGAACAAACCCTCTCATCCACCGGGAAAAACCCCAACGTACCGGCAGCAAGCCGGGGATATTAGAATACCCACCCCAGCCCGCCGCCTCTCACCAGGGGCAACTCCAGACTGAGACAGAGTCCAGCCCCTCTCCAGGAGACTGGTTCCAGAGCCCAAGCCATGCGTAGAGGTGAGCCCGACTATATCTAGCCAGTACCTCTCAACCTCACGCACTAACTCAGGCTCCTTCCCCACCAGAGAGGTGACATTCCATGTCCCTATTGCCAGTCTTGGCAGCCGGGGATCAGTCCGCCAGGGCCTCCGCTCCTGGCCGCCGCCCAGCACACAATGCACCCGACCCCTATGGCGCCTCCTGCGGGGGTAAAGATGCTAATACAAAATAGCTAAACTGGTTCTATAAGCCAGCACAGGCCGGCTGTAGTTTTTCACATGGTTGAGTTCTGTGAAAACGTTTTGCACAAGGTTGTAGCTGATGAACAAATTTCAGCATTTTATATATATGTCACGTCACATGATCAGGTTTTTGTTTTAAATATTCTGAGTTTCTGTGTTATTACAGTGTTGAAGTTTTGATTTGCTTTCTTTTGAAAAAACTTATATTGATACCTGAACTGAAACAAATGCACACCTTATTTGTGTTGTTCCAGACTGTAAGATACACTCTGTGACTTTTGATCTAATAAAAAGCCAAAAGTTTGAATTCAAGTTTCATACTAACAAAGCACTGTCTTTCAGCTGCTCCCTTTTCCCAAGGGGTCACACAGCAGATGGATCTACATCTTTGATCAAACACACATTTTTACACTGGGATTTTGAATATGTTAACCATTGCACTATGGAACCACCGTTCATACTAACCAACTATTATTATTTATAGGCAAATATTTGACCCTAATTCTCCTTGTTTTTATTGTGTGTGGTCTTTTTTTACTGGCACTCTTGGTATTTATTGTAAGAGTGGTCTCATGGTGTCAATAAAGCATGAGAGAATGAGAGATAACCTGCGCTGATTGGAACAGCAGCAGCGTTCCAGCCTCACTGCATGCTTTCCACCTTTTCATGCATTCACTTATCACAATTCCTTCATCTGTTCCCTCCTTCACTCTCTACTTCCTCTGTGTGTTGTGCTTTTTTCCTTCTTTTTCCTTTCTTCATCCTCTGGTGTTCTGCTTCCCTCTCTCCTCGTCCTTGTTACATTATTGATGCAGAACACATCTGTGAATCTTTCCAGTCTCCAGAGAACTAATGACCTCTCCATCCTTTACTCTCCACCCCCGCACCCCATCTCCTTTTATTTATCTGTCTGCCTCATCTCTACCTCTTCCCTGCAGGCTAGCAGCTGATGAAGTTAGTTTGCACAGTACAAATGGAACCATTACTTTGGTCCAATTTTTCATGCTCTGCTAAATGACCGTTTCCTCTGTACTGCAGATGAATTGTTTGGACAATTCAATCTTATTGCTCTTGTTTCAGTGGTCAGGAGGTGCAGGGGAAGACCTAGCAGATAGCTGATTCGGAACGGTGGTTTGATCTCAGGGAATAATCACTCATAAAGTCATCACAGATCTACCTACACTACTGTGCATAAGTCTTGAGGCACCACTTATTTCCTTATATTTTGCTTTCAAGTAGGCAGAATTGGACATTCGCTGCTTTTTCACAAAAATCCAGTTTTAAACTGCATATTTAGGCACTTTGTTAACAGCAAATGATCACAAAAACATACAATTTGTTCCCATTTCTTCAGCTGAATCCATGAAAAATGCATCACTGTTGAGTTACTGTTGGCTTCCTATCAGCTTGAAGCAATCTGCCCATTCTCTGAGAGTGATTTCAGACATTTTTTCAGTTCCTGTCTTCAGAGGAGTGGTTATCACCGAGGTCTTCAAGGTCAACTTAATGATTTATTAGAGGAAAATTGACAAAAAAAATGTATTAATTGAGCTATAACTATTAAAGTATAATCTTATAAGTGTGCTGTGTATTGTCAGAATATATATAAAGTGCCATATAAAGATTTATAATATCATGTCGCATTTGACCTCTATCCCCTTCTTCAAGGTCAACAGAATTATCCAAAGGTCAAAATGATAATAATGCTGTATAGAGAGCTATTTAAAACAATATTTCTTACTGCCATTGTTTGTATTTACATCATAAGGGAATCATAGGGAATGATCTATGGAGATTCTAGATATCACGTTACTTTGGACCTTTGGCCTATGACATCTTTTTCAAGGTCAAAAAGGGTCAAGCTTTCATGAAATGTCTTTTATCTTTAAAGCTCTGTTTTTGTTTGCAGTCCAGAGGAAATGATACAGGTATATGGGGATTTACAATATAGTTTTGCATCCAAATATTGTGTGACCTCTAGCCTCACTTTTACACATTTGGTTTTCTTTCAAATTGAAGCCGACTTAGCATAAATAAAATCTGCTGCAAGGTTAAAAACCTTACTCACATAATGTTTGTAATTACACTGCACATTTAGTTTGTAAAAACACATCTAATAAGCACATTAGTTCTGCTTGAAATGAAAAGTTGAGCACAGAAATTATTACTTTAGAAACTATAATTTCCTACTGACTGTGACATTATGTGCTATGAGTCATTCTTTGTCAGACAAACTTCATGCTGAGAAATAATATCCTTGGCCATTATTAATAATCTCTTAGAAAGTAATATGTTTTGTGTTTTTCATATTTTTCTGCCCTATACAAGTGGCTCAGTTCTGGGTCAGGTTAATTCTAATTCATTTATTAAATTTGGATGTTTTTAGATTAACATTTACATTTACATATTGTCTAAATGTAATAACATATTTATCGGAACAGCTTAATGGTTCTTTCTGTGATGTACACAGCCTTCCTGAGTATTCTTCCTAACCATGTCCATCCCTTTATGACCACAGTGTACCATCTTCTGGTGATTTCTTTCCAGCAGAATAGCGTTCAATGCCACAAAGCTCAGATCAACTCAAAATGATTATTGAACATACAGACAGAGAGTTCACTGTACTCAAATGGCCTCCACAGTCACCAGATCTCAATCCAATATTGCAATTTTGTGATGTAGTGGCACTTCATCCTCTGCAGCCAACAAATGCTATCATAGCAAATTGGACCAGTTAATAAAATGTAAAAATTCACAGCTAAATTGGAAGGCTTGGGAACTGTGACATAAGAACATTACAAAACCATTACAACGTTACAAAAATTAAAATGCTGTTGTATTTGTGTAAAACAACTAGTTAAACATTCACATTCTGTTGTGAACCAAGTGATTTCTCAGGGATGATAATTTGATGAAAATCACTGCTGGGGCAGACTGTGCCCATTTAACTTCCTGTTTTATGAAACCTGACATGGTAAGAGGTAATGCCCTGTCCACCCCAAAGTCTGACTCTTGTGATGCCTTTCTTTGTTAATGAGCTAAAAAGGTTGTTAAAGATTTGTTCACTGTCATGATCCTGGGCCATGTTGGCCCAGCATTCTTGGTTCTCTTGTATTTTTGGTATGTTGTTCTGTATTTAGGCCATGGTTCCTGCCCTGTTACGTTGTTCCTTATGTGTTTTCCCCCTTGTGACTCTTACCCTCTGTGTGCCCTTCCGTATCTGTGAACCCTCGTTTCCCCTCCTTGTGTTTTAGTTCATGCTTTCCCCAGCCCGCTGTGTCGTGCACTCGCTCCTCCTGTCTGAACCTCTGTACTTCCTGTTTTACTTTGTCAGTCTCCCGTCAGTGTTGCGTTCACTCCTGCCGTGTCTTGTTATGATTATCAGTGTCACCTGTGTTCCCCGTGTGCTCCCACTTCCCTCGTTAACCCTCTGTGTATTTATGTCTGTGTCTCCCTCAGTTCTGTGTCGCGTTCTCCCTCCTGCTGTGTGTGATTCTCCCCGTGTCTCCTGGTATGCTTTATGATTAGCTTTCCCAGTTTGGTTTTGTATTGTTTGTGATCTGTTTCCAGCAATAAAGCTGTGCTTTTGAGTTCAAGTTCAGTCCCCGTGAGTTTGCGTTTGGGTCCAATCCCTGCCTGCCACACAGCGATTCATGACATTCACACTATAACTCCTCTACGTTACACACGTCGGCCACTGTGGTTAGTAAGAAACTTACAAGCTGATAAATCACAGAGCAGTTTGCTGGTTTGTTACTGCTTTCTCACCCACATTAGCATAACTGACCTCAGAGCAGCGAAAGGTAAGCCAGGAATGGCTCGTCTACCACCGTCAGTCTCCTCTCAAAGTGCACAGATTTAATCTACAGGGTGGGCCATTTATATGGATACACCGTAATAAAATGGGAATGGTTGGTGATAATAAAGTCCTGTTTGTGGCACATTAGTATATGTGAGGGGGCAAACTCCTCAAGATGGGTGGTGACCAGTGTTGGGTAAGTTACTTTAAATTAGTAACTTAGTTACATTACTAGTTACTTCCATCAAAAGTAACTCAGTTACTTCAAGTTACTTGTTACTTTCAAAGTAACTAGTTACTAGGGAAAGTAACTTTGGTTTTACTCAGACTTCTCTTGTTAATGTGTTGCTTCCGTAACTGGATACCCAGCCAGACTGCCAGTCTTCTAGCTTGCTTACTTGCCACAAGTGCACTGTGCCACCTACCAATAGAAAGGAAAATATAATGTGCATACTTCCACGAGAGAAATCCCATGCCTGGACCATCGTCGACTGCCGCCATGATTCTAGCCTACGTCACAGCGTCATGTGCGCTTTTTACATCCAACACAAAAACTGCAGTCGTGGTGCTTTTGATTGTACTCAGAACTCAGAAATTCTGCCTTCTGAATAGGAAGATGTAGGTAACACCAGACTGCTGATGAGCTGCATCCAGGGCTGGACTGGGACAAAAAAATCGACCCGGGCATTTTGACTAGAGACCGGCCCGCCATTATAGGAAAAATCATAAAGCCTTTGAATGAAAACAAACACTGTTGTGACAGTGATGTACACTGTTCTGATGGTATATATGTATCAATCTATCAATCGTCTGTTGTAAGACTCAGATAATTATTTATTAAAAGCTAGACATTTTAAATGAGAATAAGAATGAAAAGTATTTCTATGTGCCCCCCTTTCCCTGTTAATGCCCTACCTGGCCCCCTGGCATCACTTTGCTAGATCCGCCCCTGCACAGTTACCAGCTGTCAGCTACATTGAAAAGGATCCTGGTGTTATTTGTCTGTCAGAAACAGTTCATAACTTCAACTCATTCATGTGACCTAAAAGGTAAAACTGTTTCTTCATCACCTGTTCAGCTCTGATGATTCAATAAGGACATCTCCTGGTTTCATCTTCATGTTTCCCACTCACCACATATCCAAACCGATATCATGACCAGCAGCTTTTACAGCTGTGGCTCCAGCAAACATAAGCTGATACTAGAAATTAATATTAAATAAATTCTAACAACAGCTGATCAAGCTTAAACGTGCTGCTGTTGTTTAACGCGACATCCGCTGGTTTCCTCTTTCTGGCGCGAGGTGGGCGATAAACAAACAAGACAGAAAAGCTGATCATTGATCAGTTTCATGATTGAAGTAGAAACAGGAGAGGGAGGGGAGAGAATGAGAGGAGAAGAGGCAGCTGTGCAGCGTAAACACAGAATAACTCCAGCTTTGTGTTTTTTTCATTGTAGCTGAAGTAGGGACAGACTGTGTTCCTTTTCACCTCAATACGAAACGCATAATGTTTTCTCTGAATACGAGATGATTCCGTTTTTTAGGGCACGGTTGGCAACTCTAATAATTAATCTTATGAACAAAATAAAGTTCAACATCAGTAACATAGCACCCACCCAGCTGTATAGAAACTCCGTCATGCTAGCTAGTACGCAGTACGAAAAAATCAGCATAACGAAAATAAACTCGAACTAAACTTGGTTTATATCTGACCCAGATAGACTGCAGGTCATAACTTCTTACCTGAAGTTCCGTTCACCTGACACTCGGACGGGCGGCCGCTTCGGGTCTGTCCCCTTGCCTCCACTTTCTCTCATCCACCTGCTGGCCTCCACCACTTGCTAATGTTACTGAATCTGCGGAAGCTCCACGATAGCCACCACACGAAGTAACGAATAACGAGCCTATCTAAATCCCAGTAACGAGTAACGCGTTCCTGATTTTGGCATAATAACTAGTTACCGTGCTCGTTACCACAATAATAACGTAGTTACTGTAACGCGTTACTTAATAATGCGTTAGTCCCAACACTGGTGGTGACCATGGTGGCCATTTAGAAGTCGGCCATCTTGGATACAACTTTTGTTTTTTCATTAGGAAGAGGGCCATGTGACACATCAAACTTATTGGTAATGTCACAAGAAAAACAATGGTGTGCTTGGTTTCAACGCAACTTTATTCTTTCATGAGTTATTTACAAGTTTCTCTTTGTTCACAGTCATTGACATGTCGAAGAGGTTAACACGTGAGGAGCGGATCGATATTGTGTTGATATCTGGTGAACGCAGTAACCGGGTCATTGCAGCAGATTTCAATGCAAGACACCCTACGAGACCACCCATCTCCCATGCTACAGTTAACAAACTGCTTGCTAAGTTTCGTGAAACTGGTTCAGTGTTGGATTTGCTAAAATGTGGACGCAAGAAAACTGTCACTAATGAAGAAACATCAGTGGCTGTCCTAGCTTCATTCAGCAAGAGCCCACATCGTAGCACTCGCCGCATGTCACTGGAGAGTGGCATTAATTGAACATCCCTTCGGCGGATATTAGCTACTCACAAATGGCACCCTTACAAACTCCAGCTACTGCAGCATCTCAACGAGGATGACCCAGATCGGCGCACAGAATCTGCAGAATGGGCAAAACAAAAATTGGAACAGGACCCTCAGTTCACGCAGAAGAGTTTGTTCAGTGATGAGGCAAACTTTTATGTAAATGGTGAAGTTAACAAACAAAACCACTGCTATTGGTCTGACACTAACCCACATTGGATGGATCCCTCCAAGACTGTTGGAACAACAAAAGTGAGGGTTTGGTGTGGTATATGGGGTACAACGATAGTGGGTCCATTCTTCATCAATGGAAACCTCAAGGCCACTGGATATTTGAAATTGCTACATGATGATGTGTTTCCTCTTTATGCACTGAAGCTGGCACGTTCCTGAGTTTTTCCAGCAAGATGGTGCACCACCACATTATGGGTGCCAGGTCCGAGCATTCCTAGATGAACAGTTTCCTGGAAAGTGGATTGCTCGTCGTGGGCCAGTTGAATGGCCCCCAAGGTCTCCCGATCTGACCCCCTTAGACTTTTATCTTTGGGGTCATCTGAAGGCAATAGTCTATGGTGTGAAGATACGAGATGTGCAGCACCTGAAACTACGGATACTGGATGCCTGTGCTGGCATTTCTCCTGCGGTGTTGCTATTAGTGTGTGAAGAGTGGGAGAAGAGGGTTGCATTGACAATCCAACACAATGGGCAGCACACTGAACACATTTTATAAGTGGTCAGAAACTTGTAAATAACTCATGAAAGAATAAAGTTACATTAAAACCAAGCACACCATTGTTTTTCTTGTGACATTACCAATAAGTTTGATGTGTCACATGGCCCTCTTCCTATTGAAAAAACAAAAGTTGTATCCAAGATGGCCGACTTCTAAATGGCCACCATGGTCACCACCCATCTTGAGGAGTTTGCTCCCTCACATATACTAATGTGCCACAAACAGGACTTTAATATCACCAACCATTCCCATTTTATTACGGTGTATCCATATAAATGGCCCACCCTGTACAATGCCCAGGTAACAAAGAAAGCTGTCTGCTCCTCAGATTCCCCAGCTCCAGCTTTTGTTAATAACATAACTAAAACTATAGAGTCCATTGGCTCAGACACAAGCTAGCTTCCAAAGACCACACGCTAAAAAATCGCTAATTTACAGGATGGATGCAAAAGGAAGAAGAGGTTCTTTAAAGGACTGAATGCAGCGACTGACTTCATTTGGGTATGTTTCTTGCTTGTCCTGATGAACATCCATGCTTGAATGTGCTAACTAGCAACACTGTAAAACCTACTATGTGTGATCTTTTAAATCATGATAAAATCACCTTTCATCATCATGCTTTTAGTCATTTTTAGTGATGAGCTCATACCATAGTGAGGCATCCATTGTCTGTCCACATTTCACTTTAAGAGTTACACCTCTTAGAGTACTGGTCAGAATGTAATCAAACTTACACATAGTCCTTACCTGATGGTCTGTACTTGTATCGTGCTAAAAGTCAAGCTCACATTTATCATTTTACTGAAATATATAATTGCGTTGATGAGCACATCACTGCAAAATCAATGATATTGTGGTTGGGTAATAACTGAGATCTGTGGTAATAATTTTGTCATGGTCTGAGGTGTATGCCTTCTCCGGCAGGGAGGTCTGTTCACCTTTCCATGTGTCCCTTGTTGCCATTTTGTTTTGTGAGCGTGTCTGCAGGTGGGACACAATCACCTGCTCTCCAATCAGTCTTCATCCTCAATCAGACTCTGCAGCATTTCAACCCCAGCTTCTCCTCCACTCCTTGCCAATCTGTCATATCTGCTAGCATGCATGCACATGATAGTGAACTGTAAGGCTCAAGACTTCAATAAATTTACCCGATTGTTGGTTTAAGAACTATAATCCAGCTTTGCCCAGCTGCCAACTCTCTCAAACCCATATCTGCACCTTCCAGTCCAAACTGCCAGCTAAAGTAAAATAAATTCTTTACGCTTGGACTCAGTGGTTTGCTCTTTGGTCTCTGCTTGACTGTCAACAATTTGAGAGCAAATGTTTTAATAATTCAAGGGAATGGACTGGTAAACTCTATGAAGGCTTTTGAACCAAAGAAACAGCAAGAAGGAACAGAGAGTTAATAGTGGCTGATTATATGTACATGGTATCTTGTTGTGACTACTGACAGTCTGTACAGTCTGGTGTCTGCATGCATTTAATTGAAAATCTTCCACGTGCATACATATAATGAATGAGTAATGTAAATAGTAGATAATGAGAATCCCCATCAATACCCATGTTAAAATGCCCAACTTAACAGCTTTGAAAGCTTGTTCGATAAAACTGTTTTAGCCTCCTACATAAAAAACATTTAGGCAACTATTAAACTATAAAACCACTGATAAAACTATATTTTTATTCATTTGTCAATAAACGGTTTTGAAATCCTTGCAGTTGTTCCAGATAAGATGAAGAACTTTATTGTCATTGTAATTATACAGCGAAATTTGTTTGGTAGCTCACAGAGGCCAGCAGCAATAAAACAAGAAGCGGCATAGTAACATGATAACCATAGTAAGCGTACTAAAAGTATAAAATATAAAGTAAAAAGAAGGCACTTAGCACAGTAAATAAAAATTATATAATCAATATCCCATAAAGTGTCTAAGATAATAAGTATAACAGTATTTACAGTGTGGTAATTTAGTGCAAACATTAATGCCCAGTAAATGACTTTGTACATTAGCAGCAGACTTGACATGGGGTAAAGGAGAGAGAGGGAGAGTTAGCTATTGTGTGTTGGGGGAGGGGTGACACAGGCTACAGCTCTGGGGAAAAAGCTGTTCTTTAGTCTGTTTGTGCGGGTTCTGATTGCCCTATATCTCTTTGCCGATGGGAGGGATACAAAAAGTCTGTGACCTGGACGGGTTGGGTCCTTGATGATGCAGCTAGCTCGCCTCTGTAAATGGCTAGCATAGACCGTGTCGAGATTCGGGAGTTTGGTTCCAATGATCCCTTGGGCAATTTTGACGGTCCGGGTCAGAGCTCGACGGTTTTCTGCAGTGCAGCTGAAGTACCACACTGTGATGCAGTGACAGAGGATGCTCTTTATTGTGCTCCTGTAAAAGTTTACTAAGAGCTGGGTTGGCACATTTGCTTTCTTAAGTTTTCTTAGGAAGAAAACTTCCACACAATATTATAGAAATATGTCAAAAAAATACATAAATAAAAATTAAATTCAAATTAAACTGAAATGACAAAATGTCACTAACAAAAATCTTGGCCACGACTATATACAGGTGATTTCATTCAAGTGGATTTTGCCAATGCTAAATAAAGATAGGAGCATGGGTACTTTGATTGACAGGTGGCCCAACACAGGTAACTGGTGCCTTTTGGAACAGTTTATATTACGTTATTAAATTACTGATTTGATGGAATAACATAACATGGACTGTTTTATGGCAAAGGCTTTGCAAGATGCTTTTATTTCAGTTCTGATGTTTGAATTTCTAGCATTTTATTGGTACCTTACTTAGAACTGATTAACCAATTAGCTCATAAGTAAGCGCTCCACTTTCTCTTCCAAATATGGTCACTTCTGGCTCCACAAACCAGAAACCAATCACAATGTAGAAACAGCCAAAATCTAGAAACCAGTGTGTGGCATCAGTTTAGACATGTACATCTTTTATGTGCAATAATGTCACCATTGTCAAAGCTAATTTTTAATTTCTTTGTAGTTTCTGAAACATGAAATTCCTGTGATTGTTCTTCACAATATGAAAAACAAACTTTATGCCACGGTCAAAATGTTTTGCTACAACTGTACAGTCTATGTTTTGAACCAAGAAAAAGGTTGTAAAAAATGTGGTAAAAGACTAATGAGGGGCAGACAGTGACTTCAGGTCAATGATTCCAGGTAAAAGACTGTTAAATGGTGCATGTTGTGCCCACATAATGACTACAACCCTGCTGGATGTTAACTAACAATGGGGAGATAGAAATTATTCAATTAACGACAATTACCAATCCCTGTGATCCAAATGATTAGTTCATACATTTATATAGATCTATATTATATTCTATATTATATGTGCTTCCTATTAGGCTGTGACACTGGTCTCCTAAGTTCGAGTCGCTTATGCTACATTCACTACGCAACCTGTGTGGTACAGGATTGTGGGGTGTGGCTCTAACTCTCAAGCATAAAAAGACTGGATCGGTGGATTTGAGCCACACGACCTTCATGGTGATAAAAGCACTCCTATGGAAAGTCTTGAGGTTAGTTATGGGTTAAACCAAACAAATCAATCACTTTTTTCTTATGCTTGGTGCACCCTGAATCGCCTCTTCGCTGCTAGCTTCTTCAAATAGCTCCACGGTGTATAAGGCACCTTGAGACTTTTATCTGTGTTTGAATTAGAATGGCTCTAGCTGACATTTTGAATAAGTAAATGAAATAATTCAAATCTGATAATGTCATGAGGTGACAGACTGGCAAACATCTGACATTTGACTAACCGCAATATGAGCAGAGATGAACCTGCACACATCCAGGAACGGATACTGTTATTCTGAACAAAGTCAAGCTGAGCTGTTGGATTCACAGCTCGAGAACAGTAGAGACACAGACGCATAGATGGAACAACACATAGACAAATTAGAAATTAAGAGAGCAGACAGAAGAGGTGTGAAACAGGAGGAATAAAGAGGTAAAAGAACTGAGAGCAGAAAGAGAGAGAATCGGAACAGCTGCAGTGATAAAGCAGCGAAGCTTTCCGCTGCTCTAAGTAAAGATTCACTAGTCACCCCACTTAGCTGGAGTCACACAGCAATGAATAGACCTTTCACACACTCTATGGAGGCTGCTGTGCTGCTGTTTGTGACACCCAATGTGTGAGAGCAAGTGAGCATTTGAGCGGCTGCAAATACATCTAAAGTGTGTGCTTTTTTGGTAATCAAGTCAAATCCTTCAGCACATCTGCAGGCCTGTGTCAGCATGCATGTACGTGTGCTAATGATGGATGTTTCTTAACCTTAAATATGAATACAGGGAGTGCAGAATTATTAGGCAAGTTGTATTTTTGAGGAATAATTTTATTATTGAACAACAACCGTGTTCTCAATGAACCCAAAAAACTCATTAATATCAAAGCTGAATGTTTTTGGAAGTAGTTTTTAGTTTGTTTTAGTTTTAGCTATTTTAGGGGATATCTGTATGTGCAGGTGACTATTACTGTGCATAATTATTAGGCAACTTAACAAAAACAAATATATACCCATTTCAATTATTTATTTTACCAGTGAAACCAATATAACATCTCCACATTCACAAATATACATTTCTGACATTCAAAACAAAACAAAAACAAATCAGCGACCAATATAGCCACCTTTCTTTGCAAGGACACTCAAAAGCCTGCCATCCATGGATTCTGTCAGTGTTTTGATCTGTTCACCATCAACATTGCGTGCAGCAGCAACCACAGCCTCCCAGACACTGTTCAGAGAGGTGTACTGTTTTCCCTCCTTGTAAATCTCACATTTGATGATGGACCACAGGTTCTCAATGGGGTTCAGATCAGGTGAACAAGGAGGCCATGTCATTAGTTTTTCTTCTTTTATACCCTTTCTTGCCAGCCACGCTGTGGAGTACTTGGATGCGTGTGATGGAGCATTGTCCTGCATGAAAATCATGTTTTCTTGAAGGATGCAGACTTCTTCCTGTACCACTGCTTGAAGAAGGTGTCTTCCAGAAACTGGCAGTAGGACTGGGAGTTGAGCTTGACTCCATCCTCAACCCGAAAAAGGCCCCACAAGCTCATCTTTGATGATACCAGCCCAAACCAGTACTCCACCTCCACCTTGCTGGCGTCTGAGTCGGACTGGGGCTCTCTGCCTTTACCAATCCAGCCACGGGCCCATCCATCTGGCCCATCAAGACTCACTCTCATTTCATCAGTCCATAAAACCTTAGAAAAATCAGTCTTGAGATATTTCTTGGCCCAGTCTTGACATTTCAGCTTGTGTGTCTTGTTCAGTGGTGGTCGTCTTTCAGCCTTTCTTACCTTGGCCATGTCTCTGAGTATTGCACACCTTGTGCTTTTGGGCACTCCAGTGATGTTGCAGCTCTGAAATATGGCCAAACTGGTGGCAAGTGGCATCTTGGCAGCTGCACGCTTGACTTTTCTCAGTTCATGGGCAGTTATTTTGCGCCTTGGTTTTCCACACGCTTCTTGCGACCCTGTTGACTATTTTGAATGAAACGCTTGATTGTTCGATGATCACGCTTCAGAAGCTTTGCAATTTTAAGACTGCTGCATCCCTCTGCAAGATATCTCACTATTTTTGACTTTTCTGAGCCTGTCAAGTCCTTCTTTTGACCCATTTTGCCAAAGGAAAGGAAGTTGCCTAATAATTATGCACACCTGATATAGGGTGTTGATGTCATTAGACCACACCCCTTCTCATTACAGAGATGCACATCACCTAATATGCTTAATTGGTAGTAGGCTTTCGAGCCTATACAGCTTGGAGTAAGACAACATGCATGAAGAGGATGATGTGGACAAAATACTCATTTGCCTAATAATTCTGCACTCCCTGTATGTGCATTTGGATGTTGTGGCTGGTCTTCAGCAGCTGTCTGTGTGCTTGTATTTAGACAAAGGCGCAGGGTATGTGGCAAGAAGGATTAGCGAGTTATCAGAATGTGCTGAAAATCAGCTCTCAGCTGGCTTGGGGCTTTTTCAGTGGCAGACCTGTCAAAGGTGGCAGAAGTGACGCACTAGTTGTCATGTATGGTTGGAATATGGGAGAAATATGTGCTGGTAGGTTTATTTCAGCATAAACCTCCTAAAATATCTACATATCAATAAATAATTAATCAGTCAAATCAAATCAGGGACCAGTGGTGCATGGAGACTGTCCAACTATCCACCCATCCATCCATCCATCTTCATCCGCTTTATCCGAGGCCGGGTCGCGGGGGCAGCAGCCTAAGCAGAGAAGCCCAGACCTCCCTCTCCCCAGCCACCTCCTCCAGCTTATCCGGGGGAACACCAAGGCGTTCCCAGGCCAGCCGAGAGATATAATCTCTCCAGCGTGTCCTGGGTCTGCCCTGGGCCTCCTCCCGGTGGGACATGCCCGAACACCTCACCCAGGAGGCGCCCAGGAGGCATCCTTGTCAGATGCCCGAACCACCTCAACTGGCTCCTTTCGATGTGGAGGAGCAGCGGCTCTACTCTGAGCCCCTCCCGGATGGCCGAACCTCTCACCCTATCTCTAAGGGAGAGGCCAGCCACCCTTCGGAGGAAGCTCATTTCTGCCGCTTGTATCCGCGATCTCGTTCTTTCGGTCACTACCCACAGCTCGTGGCCATAGGTGAGGTAGGGACGAGATCGATCGGTAAATTGAGAGCTTCGCTTTTACACTCAGCTCCCTCTTCACCACGACGGACCGGTGCAGCGTCCGCATCACTGCAGCCGCAGCACCAATCCGTCTGTCGATCTCCGGCTCCCTTCTCCCATCACTCGCGAACAAGACCCCGAGATACTTGAACTCCTCCACTTGGGGCAGGAACTCATCCCGACCCGGAGTTGGCACTCCACCCTTTTCCGGCTGAGAACCATGGCCTCAGATTTGGAGGTGCTGATCCTCATTCCCGCTGCTTCACACTCGGCTGCGAACCGTTCCAGTGCGAGCTGGAGGCCCTCACCTGATGAAGCCAACAGAACCACATCATCCGCAAAAAGCAGAGATGAGATTCTGAGGCCACCAAGTGAAAGCCCTCCGACACTTGGCTGCGCCTAGAAATCCTGTCCATAAAATTATGAACAGAACCGGTGACAAAGGGCAGCCCTGGCGGAGCCCATCACCCACCGGGAACGAGTCCGACTTATTGCCGGCAATGCGAACCAAACTCTTGCAACGGTTGTATAGGGATCGAATAGCCCGTAGCAATGGGCCAGACACCCCATACTCCCGCAACACCTCCCACAGGACACCCGAGGGACACGGTCGAATGCCTTCTCCAAGTCCACAAAACACATGTAGACTGGTTGGGCAAACTCCCATGCACCCTCAAGTATCCTTGAGAGGATAAAGAGCTGGTCCAGTGTTCCGCGACCAGGACGAAAACCGCATTGTTCCTCCTGTATCCGAGGTTCGACTAACGGACAAACTCTCCTTTCCAGCACCCTGGCATAGACTTTCCCAGGAGGCTGAGGAGTGTGATCCCCTGTAGTTGGAACACACCCTCCGGTCTCCCCTCTTAAAGATGGGGACCACCACCCTGGTCTGCCAGTCCAGGGGTACTGCCCCTGATCTCCACGCAACATTGCAGAGGCGTGTCAACCAGGACAGCCCTACAACATCCAGAGCCTTCAGGAACTCGGGCGGACCTCATCAACACCAGGGCTCTGCCACCAAGGAGCTGTTTAACTGCCTCAGTGACCTCGCCCCGGAAATTGGCGGGTCATTCCCTCATCCCCAGACTGCTTCCTCCTCGGAAGACGTGTCAGTGGGATTAAGGAGGTCCTCAGTATTCCTTCCACCGCCTGACAATTTTCTCAGTCGACGTCAGCAGCGCTCCGCCAGCACTATACACAGTGCAGGTAGAGCACCGCTTTCCCCTCCTGAGACGCCTGACGGTTTGCCAGAATCTCTTCGAGGCAGTCCGAAAGTCTTTTTCCATGACCTCTCCGAACTCCTCCCACACCCGAGTTTTTGCTTCAGCCACTGCCCGAGCCGCATTCCGCTTGGCCTGTCGATATCTGTCGGCTGCCTCCGGAGTCCCACAGGCTAACCAAGCCCGATAGGACTCCTTCTTCAGCTTGGTGGCTCCCTTCACCTCTGGTGTCCACCATTTGGTTCGGGGATTAACACCACAGCAGGCACCAACCACCCTGCGGCCGCAGCTCAATGCAACAGCTTCGGCAATGGAGACGCTGAACATGGTCCATTCGGACTCAATGTCCCCAGTCTCCCTCGGAATGCTGTTGAAGGTCTGCCGGAGGTGTGCGTTGAAGATCTCGTGGACTGGGGCCTCTGCTAGACGTTCCCAGCACACCCTCACTACGCGTTTAGGTGCACCGGGTCTGTCCAGCGTCCTTCCCCGCCACCTGATCCAACTCACCACCAGGTGGTGATCAGTGGACAGCTCAGCCCCTCTCTTTACCCGAGTGTCCAGAACATATGGTCGCAGGTCTGGTGATACGATTACAAAATCGATCATCGACCTGCGGCCTAGAGCGTCCTGGTGCCACGTGCACTTATGGACACTCTTATTGTCCAACTAGCCAATTTATAATTCAGTTGGTACAGTTAGGGTTTCACAAGTTTTATCAACTACTGATCAAATCCAAAGTAGAGCTCCAGGTTGTGAAATTTCTCTCATCATTACAACAATTTATTGTTATTGATTTATTTATTTCCATCCATCCATACACTTATCTGCCTTCTACTGCTTATCTGGAGTCACAGCAGTCTAAGCAGAGAAGCCCAGACTTCCCTGACCTCGGCCACCTCTTCCAGGTCATCCAGGGCGATACACAGTCGTTCCCAGGTTAGCCAAGAGACATAATCTCTTCAGTGAGTCCTGGCTCTGTGGTGTCAAAGAGGCATCATAGTCAGATGCCCGAACCAACTCAACTGTCAATTTCCCTATAGAAATTCCCCAATTTCCCTATTTTTAAATATGTTTTTTTTTCTAAGACTCAAGCTACAACTGTAGAACTTGTTAATAAATATAATTAGCAAGTATGAACTTGTTGGGTAGAAAAATGAAGTCAAGGGTTACCGCCGCTTCCACAAGTGAGTTATTCATTAAAGACTGCCATGTTAAAACTTCCAACTAAACTGCATGTTTACAGCCTCAAATAAACAAGGAAAGGCTTCACTTCATAACAACTCTGTGGGAAGCAGGGCGGTTGGAGGTTCTAATTACCTGATAAACACTGGAGTTACAGGTATGAACTGGCATTTCTCAGGACACACATTTGTCTCCCAACCTATACTAATAAGTGACAATACAGCGTCT
This sequence comes from Oreochromis aureus, assembly GCF_013358895.1. Lineage (NCBI taxonomy): Eukaryota > Metazoa > Chordata > Actinopteri > Cichliformes > Cichlidae > Oreochromis > Oreochromis aureus. The sequence goes on from NC_052955.1 coordinate 35,685,135, forward strand.
ATGCTCATCTTTATCTCTATGGTACTTACCCTACTGTCACCATCAACTTTATTTTTTATTTTTTACAAAAGAAAATATATCTTTTTATCGACAGGAAGAGTTAGCAGACTTTTTTACAAAGTCAACAAAAAAAAAGAACCAGCCTAAAATCTTCATGTTCAATTGTTCAGCGGGTATCTGTTCCCATTGTTCGCTCTTTAAGGTAGGCTACATAATTTGGTGCTTCCTCTGTCTTTTCTACAGCAGTAAATGATGCATCAGTGCCTGTGCTACACAGTGGATACTTCTTTGTTACACCCACAGCAGCTCTTAATCTTTTCTTGTGGAAACGCAGCTTTGTATTATGTGCATCTCTGAGGAGTGACAGCTGCTGGTAATGGATATCATTGCAGAGCATTAACTTTTATCTTCTCTCTCCCATAGTTTGTTCTTCTCCTACTGTCTCTATGCTCTCCCATTTTCCAAATTTAATCCCCCCAACTCTCAAGCATATGGTTCCTTCTACCCAAACCTGGTTCTTCCTGTTAAAAGTAAGTTATTCCTTCCCACTGTCGCCAAGTGCTGCCCATTGCAGATCGCCTGATTCTTGAGGTTTCCTCTCTAACGTTACCACAGTAGTGTTGTTTTTATAATGAATTCCGATCCATTTTATTTCAATATTTCACCTCAAGGCAACTCTGGTTCAAGTTGATTAATTCAAATTACTACTTCAAATAATCAAATTTATAACAAACATTTAAAACCAGCGTGGTGGCACGGTGGTTGGCACTGTTGCCTCACAGCAAGGAGGTCCTGAGTTCAATTCCACCATCAGGCCGGGGTCTTTCTGTGTGCAGTTTGCATAGTCCGGGTACTCCAGCCTGGATATTTACACCCTTGACAGGCCACACCTCTAAGCTAACAATTTAGCTACTAGTTTTCCTTACAGTTTATGCTAAATGGTTCATTTTCTCATTAAATCTATGTTGACCTTATTACCACATGCAGTTTCCATTAACACTGAAACAGATATCTGACAGTCAGCCTTCATAACTCTATTGAAAATCAGCCGTGACTTATAAGCAATTACCCAATGCATAGTAATGTCACTGGGACTCTTGTCACTTGGATATTTTTTTCTTTCTGATTTTGAATTCTTACAGCTAACATGTCAAAAATAAATACCACACTAGTTACAAAGACAAAAAGGTGTAGCCTAATTTTAGAAGTTGTAACAACTAGCCCAACAGAAATTAAAACAACTTCATTCTAACTTAATAGACAAACTTCTATTAATGAAGCTATGAAATGACATTATGACGCATATGCCATGTGTCATAATCATTCTGTTGTTTGACTACAGAAATACTATAGTATTAATAGTATTCACAGCCTTTGCTTAATACTTTGTTGAAGCACCTTTGGAAGCAATTACAGGCTCAAAAATAAACTAGTTTCAGAAGATTTCTGGTCCTACCTCAGAGTCCACCTTAAACTTCCACCACCACTGGCGTTGACAGCGCAGTCTCCGTGATTAATCATTTTCATAATTTCATAGAATTTATACCATAAAGATAAAAAAATGCTCATTTTCCTCTTTGTGGGTCTTTAATTGTATAAAATGAAACATGCAGCAACTTTTATTAAACAGAAATATAACAGCTCATGCAGTCTGTCTGGGAAACTACATTTAGTAACACAGCACATTAATATATATATACCTGCTTCTTTAGATGGACCTTTAATGAAAGGTCACTTTGCTCCACATTTGACTTGATGAATAGGATGCAGTTTGATTGATCTCATATTTACTGTAAAATCAATACCTGCTCATCTGGGATTGACTGTAATGTGTTCATATCTAAGTGTGTGGGAGTTGCTTTATTATCGATAGTGGCAGTACTATCCAGGAGTGTGCTTTCTTTCTGATGTTTAGTTTGCCTTGTTAGTTGAAAAACAGAGGTTTGATATGTATTTCAGGGTCCGTTTCCCCTTTCATTCACCTTGTAAACTTATAGAGGATGTTGGATTAATATTATGCACTCAACAATTCCATTTGTGTTTACGTACTACTGCCTTAATCTGCTAATCCTGTCCTTAGCTAAAAGGCTCTCAGGACTTTTGTTTAGTTATAAACAGTGTGATTAATACTCCACTGACTTTACTGTTTTTTATACTAACCGACAAGTTTCATCAAGAAATTTGATACTGGAAAAAAAAAATGCAACCAGCAACATAGCAGCAGCAGCAGCAGCAGCCATACACACAACCACCGCTGTAGAAAATAAAGTGGAAGTGCAGCACTCAGTGCACATTGTGCTAAGGAAAACATGTTCCATCCGCTTCAAAGCAGCGTTATCAGCCGGCTTTATGCAAGAGCAGGTTGAGTGCTGGGTGGAAGGGGTCTCTGGGAAGACGCTTCTTGCTTTTGTGGTGCTGCCTGATGGGAATTTCCTCTGTGTGAAGCTGTGGACCAGTGTGTGGAACTGCCCGGATTCTCAGGGCTGCAGTGACAAATGCCGGAATAAAAAGAAGTGCATTCGCACAGTCAAACATCTGTCAAATATTATGTTACTCTGCTTTTGTAGTTCATAGTTTTGATTTTTCTACAAGCCTACCAAGATTTTACTGTTTCAGTTGACTTTCACACTCTTGCTGTGTATACCTGTCAAATGCCTATAAAAAACACCAACATTAAATATCACCTTATATATGCTGAACCAGTTCATCTGCCCTTAGGAAACAAGGCTTAAGGCGAATATACAGGACTGAGCATCTGACAACATATAACATGTTACTGAGAGGCTCAAATTAGATTTCCATGCAGCCAAAGACAAAACATTTATCCTTAACAAGGTGTGAAATTGTTTTTCAATAAAAATAATTAGCTGTCACACAAGGGAATACAGAGAGGCTGTTTTATCCAAGCCTTACAAACATAACACACTCACTGGCCCCACTTCATTAACTCAAATACCTAATCAGCCAGTCAGACTGCAGCAGCTCAGTAATGGCATGTAGGCATATAAACATGGTCGAGACAACCTGCTGAAGTTCAAACCTGGAGCATCAGAATGGAGGTGAAATGGGATTTAAGTGACTTTGAACATAGCATGGTTTTTGGTGAAAGAAAGGCTGGTTGTAATATGTCAGACACTGGATTTTCCCACAGAACCATCATCTAGGGTTTACAGAAAATGGTCTGAATAAAAGAACATATCCAGTGAGCAGCAGCTCTCTGGTGAAAATGCCTCATTGAAGCAAGTGAATAGAAGAGAATCTCTGGCTATACAACATTTTTTTTAATGGAAAAATGTTGCCTGTTCTGATGATCTATCTATTCAATAATAATAATAAAAAAGAATGAACGAAGAATGAATGAAGAATAAACACTGTGATTGACAGCCAGGTCAGAAAAGTAAAAGAACAGTGATGCAATGTGTCAGACAAGAATGTCCGGAGTGAAACAAGTGAGATAACACCTCTCTGTGCTTCTGTCTGTACGTTATGTTGTGTTTCTCTCTTCACTGAACAACACCCTTTCTCATTCCTGCTCTGTTCTTTTCAGCCACAATCCATTCCCCTGTTATGAACTACACACAGTACCCTCCTTTTTGACTGTAGCTGTATGTCAAGCATTTCTCCCAGAATGCACCTGGTTGCAGTGATATAAGTGAGTATTTTATACCTTACCCTTTTCCCTCAGACTACAGATCACTGTTCACAATGTTTTCATTAAAGAAGTCTGTCTATAAAGTGAGTCTGATCCATTTGTTGTCTAGTTGTGTAATCTAGTTTTACTTTTGAGCTTAATTTGATCTTTCAATTGCACCAACTATTCTTCAAAATAAAGTTCCCTTGCTTATTTAAGCATGAGATTAGCAGAAAAAACTGCAAACTGTGTACATGTTGGTACACATTTACAGTATATTTCTGTACTACATGTCAGAGGGAAGGTTTAGATGGCTGTCTAATAGCAATATGAAAGTGTGCCATTACACCCAATGCTATGCTAATATTAGTTTACTTTTTAAAAAAATGCTAATCTTCAAGTTTTGATGTTTTGTTTCTAATCAGCAAGCAAGGCAAAAAAGTCACTTTAGTGGGGAAAGAGCAAGTCAGTTTCATAAATTTTATATAAAAGATGGATGAAACCTACTGGTTATAAAAAGCCAAAGGGGACTGTTTTCACTATTGCCATTGTAGTGAAGACTAGATGTAAAGAGTTTATGTGTGTTCTGGGTATTTCATCAATTATCATTGCCCAGGATTACTAATGCATTTAGCCTTTTTCTTTGAGGAAGCGCATTATGTTAGCTAGCATTAATGGAGATAACTTGATTTAGGGCAGTGGTTCTCAAACTCACAATGAGTACAACCTCATAAAATATATGGCTCTTAAAGTACCACCCTTATGACCGACATTACAGTACAGGAGTATAGGCCTATTTAACACCATATACAGTTTACATGAGACAATTTTATTTCTACTTCTTCTATTTTAACTGTCATAAACAGGATGTGACAAGTGATAATAATAACAACAACTGTACTGCATTAAAACATTCACAGCAGGTGGGATATCCGATCTTTAGGTGATGACATATGAACCCTGCTTCCCGTTCAAAACTAATCTGTATTTATTAAGGCTGTTGTGTTTTTAACGTTTTAATGGTTTGTATGTTGTTCTATTAGATCTCAACAAGCCCCTAAATTAAAGGCAGTGATCACTGCCGGCCTATCTCGGTTTTTGCTACCACTATTCATTTCAAAGCTTAGTTTTTAAACCTTACGATGTAACTACAGCCCAAGAGCACAAGCATGCTAGTTATTATTATAAAAAAAAAATCTGAAGCTACCTTTTATCAGCATCTACTTTTTACCAGATAAATCATTATCAATTTGCAAATTCTGAGCACATTTTAATAACCACTAAATCACCGTGATTTTTACTTTCCAGAATTATTGAAGGCAACAAAAACACACCAGCTTTTCATTTATTTTGAACTTTTGAGGGTTTTTTGAGACTTGAAATGTAAATGTGTCTGTCTCTAAAGCACTTTGGGTGAACCTCTGTTATTTGAATATTTTATAGAAAAATAAATAAAATAGATGCAACAGTCAACACAAAAAGGTTTAGACATTTTTCATAGTGCATGTTTGAGGTGTATCGTTTCATTTCCAAAAAACTAATTTCAGTGGGCTACACAATGAACTTAGAGCATAGAAACAAAGCATTGATTCTATCACACTAGTATACATTTGTTGGTATCTATACTAGATCGACCTGCCCACCTCTGAATTACGTGAGGACTACAAAGATTCCCTGCAGAAGCCTAAGTCAGGCATAAAGCATCATCAGAGGGTGGCTGCTCTCAGTTTTAGGCATGTCTAGGCTTGTCTGCGTGTGTATGAGGGAACGCAAACACATGGTATCCCTATATAATTGAGCTTTCCACAGACATACACACTGACAATTGCCAGAGTAATTAGCAAATTCTGCCATGATGACACACAGCTGGTAAAAATGTACTGACTCTTGAGCAGTCATAGGTCTGCACTAAATATTTGCCTTTTCTCTGTGGAAGTTGTGCAGATGTGCAATACTTATTTTTCACATCTCAAGCATTCTGTTTTCACAGGAAACCCATCAAATTAAAGTGCAAAGCCTGCATTAGAAAGGTCAGGATTTAATGGCCACAAATCACTCACATATAGATTATACCAATTAGTTAATTGTTTCAGTAATGTTTCTGCATCATCATAGGCTGAGAACATTGAAAAGGAGTCAGTGTTTGCTAGAAAAAAGACTTTTGGCACAGCCAGCTTCAGGGCAACAGTGTTTCACAACAGAATGTACAGAAATTACACATCAGGCCTCTGAATTCCTATCTTCATCTCCATCACCCCTCCTTCTTCCTTGCATTATTCATTGTGCGTCGCTGCTGCCACGCTCTCTTTCCCTCTCCCTCTCTGTCCTTCAGTGACACACTGGACTACATGAGTGAACAAACACAAGCAGCAGTAGTTCCCTCAAGGACGCACATATAATACACAGCTACTTTAGAGCACTTCCGTAACCAAATAGTATCAAAGAAATGAGTCAGGAGATCATCTGATAGCAGCAACGCAATAAATAACATCAGTCAGTGACAGTGTGTGTGTTTATGTTAGCATGCCCAGGAGTCTTTACAGTACGAGGTACTAGGTTTTATTAGCATTTATTTACACTGTGTGTGTGTGTGTGCGTGTGTGTGTGTCCTACCGTCTTGGGGCAGTGGACATATCGCGCCAGACTGATAATCAGATCATGCGTGATGGGATCAACCAGGTTTCTGAAGCTGGCGTAGCGGTACAACACGTCATCCAGTGATGTTGATTCCATGCCTAGGTCCTACACACACATTAAGTAAGACCATATGTATTAGCCATATATTTATGTAGCACATTTCATATAAACAGGCTCTACATTAAAAAAAGGAAAAATGAAGGAAAAAAGAGAAAAGTATACAGCAAACACAAAACAGTTCCATGACTGCTACGAATTCATTCATTCCCTGATATGTAAGTCTGAACGAGTGTGTCAAAGACATTTACATTCTGAATGCAGGTTTTTAAACTTCCCGATCCCCTAAAGCATTGAATTAAAGCCCGCTGAACTTCCTGCTGTCTGACTGTCTGGTTTCTGGAGAGGAGGCCAAAAAACAAAATTTGTCACATCTCAAGCCCCATCAAAGCCGATGAAGCATAAACCTGTTGGCAGAGCTTCACACATGAACAGCGGCCTTGTTAAAACTTCAAAAGTCAACATGAATGACAACGCAACATGAAAGTGTGCAGGAGAGGATTAGACTGCCACAGTTGAAAGTATTTTGAGGAAAAGCTCCTGTCACTGACTATAATATGAAGCCTAAAGCAGCACAGGCTGTGTGTGCTGGATGCAGTACAACTGAGCAAAACAACCATGCTATTCTATTTGTTTGAGCTCAAGTCACTGATGACATTAATCATTTACATTATCCATCTTGCTCCATTATAAGCACCCAAAAGTTGATTTGTTTGGGAACAAAATTAAAAGGCTAAAACACAAGTACAACAAGAGTATGAGAGACAAATTTGTTCTGTAAAAGTCTGGTCCAGCTCCCAAATACATAACTGCAGTTCTAAAATACTACATTTATTTCCTGCTTGATCCTGTCAAAGCAGAAAATGGTGGAACACCAAAATATTCTGCATTTACCCTTTGCAGACCATGAGTGAGCCCTAGTTTTTTTCTGCTTGAGTGCTCATTTTTAGCTGTGCTGCAACTTCTCCTCAAGCTCCATCATCAGATCAACTAATTTATCTAATATCACACTTTCAAGCATAGGCTGCGCTTTAATAAAAAATGTCACAAAATATTTCTTGATGCATGCTCAATCATCCAGATCAGTAAATCTCCAAAAGTTGATTCTGTTGTGGTTGAATCAATACACTGTGTGCACAATTATTAGGCAAGTGAGTATTTTGGCCATATCATAATTTTTATGCAAATTTTCCAACTTCAAGCTGTATAAACTTGAGTCATTATTGGATTTAAGCATATCAGGTGATGTGTATTTGTGTAATGAGTGAGGGTGCGGCCTCGGAAGATCAACACTCTATATAAAGGTGTGCATAATTTCTATGCAGGCAAAATGGTTTGAGAAGAATCAAAAGTGAAGCTACCAGGAACCCATTATCCTACAGTGCTGCTATATTCCAGAACTGCAACCTACCCGGGGTGTCCAGAAGTACAAGGTGTTCAGTGCTTAGAGACATGGCCAAGGTAAGGAAGGCTGAAACCCAACCACCACTGAACAAAACACACAAGTTGAAACATCAAGACTGGGCCAAGAAATATCTGAAGACAGATTTTTCAAAGGTTTTATGGACTGATGAGATGAGAGTGACTCTTGATGGACCAGATGGCTGAGCCCATGGCTAGATTAGTAAAAGACACAGAGCTCCACTTTGACTCAGACGCCAGCAAGGTGGAGGTGGGGGACTGGTATGAGCTGATGTTATTAAAGATGAGCTAGTTGGACCTTTTCGGGTTGAAGATGGCCTCAAAATCAAACTTACTCCCAGTTTTCTTCAAGCAGTGGTGCAGGAAAAAGTCTGCATCTTTCAAGAAGACTATGATTTTTATGCAGGACAATGCTCCATCGCATGCATCGAAGTACTCCTCTGCATGGCTAGCCAGTAAAGGCCTTAAGGATGAAAAAATAATGACATGGCCACATTCCTCATCTGACCTAAACCCTATTGAGAACCTGTGGGCCCTGCTTAAACAGGAGATTTACAGTAAAGGAAAACAGTACACCTCTCTGAACAATGTCTGGGAGGCTGTGGTTGCTGCTGCACAAAAAGTTGATCATCAACACATCAAGAAACTGACAGACTCCATGAATGGAAGGCTTGTGAGGGTAGCTATATTGGTCACTGATGGTTTTTTTGACATGTCAGAAATGTTTATATGTAAATTTTGAGTTGTTTTATTACTCTTACTTTAATAATTGTGCACACAGTGCATAGTTACTAAAAAAAAAAAAATTGCAGTAACCACATGGCAAAAACCGTCTAATATACTTAGACTTATTGCCAGCTGAGTGGCATCAGGACAGACCTTTAGAAATGAGAGAAAAAGGAAGAGCGAGACTGATGGATGCTCAGTCTCCTAGAGAAAGCTATGACTCACTGAGGTTTCCATGCTGCTTATTGTTCTGCGTAGGAGTGGCCGAAAATAATGACAGCAGCTTCGACTGACACACACACACACACACACACACACACACACACACACACACACACACACACACACACACACACACACACACACACACACACACACACAGGGACATTAATCAGCTGCTGTGTTTTCAGATAACGGTGGCATTAATAGCAACACACCACATGAGAGAAACCTATGATTAGTTCATCAACAGGTGTATGTTATATGCGCTAGCAATGACCAGTGTTTCCCACTGAGAACATGCAATCATGCGCCTGAGCTTCAGGCCCAGTGGTCAGCAACAGTAGCCTGAAAATAATTGGCTAGTGTTAAACCTTTCCACAATGTCTGACTTCTGGCTTACAAACCTCTGGACTAACGATGAGGTCTGATCTGTGAAGTACGCTAACAAGTGACTGGAAGAAAAAAAATCTGTCAGCAGAACTTGTTACCAGTAGTAATGGATTTAATAATAATGGATTGCATTTATATAGCGCTTTTCTAGACACTGAAAGCGCTTTACAATTCTACTATTCATTCACTCTCACATTCACACACTGGTGGAGGCAAGCTACAGTTGTAGCCACAGCTGCCCTGGGGAAGACTGACAGAAGCAAGGCTGCCATATCGCGCCATCGGCCCCTCTGGCCAACACCAGTAGGCGGTAGGGTGAAGTGTCTTGCCACAGGGACACAAGGACACAACGACCAGGACAGACAGAGCTGGGGATCGAATCGGCAACCTTCTGGTTACAAGATGAGCGTCCCAACCCCCTGAACCCTTGATTATATGGAAACAAAAGTATCAATTTGTGCTTAGTTTAGGACACTGATTATATTTCTAGAATTCTTCCAAGTGTCTCCAAGAGCCTAATATCATGTTTCAATACCACACTAACAATAGAACAGGGGAAAAAAGAACAAGACAGGAACAAACAGCGCACTTACAGAAAAATAAAAAACCAAAGTTAGTTGGATAACTCATTAGGATGTGGTAATAACCAGGAACGTTTAGCATGTGATAGGAGAAACTGTATGTGTGTGCGATACTTCTATTAGTTACCAGCTCGAGAGAAGAAAGAAATTTTTTTTACATTAGCTAATAATAACAACAATCATTATAGAAAAAACATAAATAATAATAATCACTATCATCGTTATCGTGTGTGTTCATTTATATTCATTCCAGAAAGGTATTACATTATTAACGTTACCCTCTTATGAAATATACATGACAAAGCATAAAAATGCATAGTCTAATATCTTGGCCTCTGTGTGTCAATTGCATAGCCACTCACACACATGCATACTGAGAACAGTTCTAGTGAAAGCAAAGCCCACACTAATTAGGATCGGTCAACATCAAAGCAGTGGTTGGAACCCGGCTGAACATGAACAAAGGTGGAGCTGAAGAGAGACACGGAAAACACAATGGATCAAGTGCAGCTCTTTGCTAAATAAAAGGGAATGGCAACAGAAGCAGATGGAGCCATATATGAAGCAGATGTTGACCTTCATCAAAAATCACATCCTGACCAAAGAGAGTGCGCCACCTCTGACGAGACAGGCCTCCATTTTATTATTTTTGTAAGAGAATCTAGACCGGGGGCTCACATTTGGTAAAGAACAAGAAAATAAATGCCATATTTAACAGCCTTGCACAAACACGAAATGACATGTGGAGCAATCACTGTCGATTGTCACTGTCGATGAAGAGCCACCTCGGCGGGACAAGACTCGGCTGACAAAGGTCACTCTTTCGAGGATGCCACTGTTCACATTTTGGACAGAGAAGATATGGTTTGAAAGAGGGGTGAAATAAGCCATCTATGTCCACTGTAAACGACCATCTTTGAACAGAGGCGGTGGCTTACGACACCAATCGTCTGCCATCCATAATCCAGTTTTGAGATCCTTTCCCAGACACGTTAATGCCCATTCACATCCTGGGCCATTTGACCTCAGGAAATCACATGATAGGGTGGGGCTAGGTTTCACAGTGGGTTCACCCAAAACCTTGGCTGATTGTGACCCACACCTGTTTTCACACCTTGGCTCGTGTGATTAGGTAGAGTATCAACAGGGGGTTCATGACCCTCTTGGGGGACACTCCCCTAGGACTCAAATCTGGGACTCTCCACTATTTGACGTTAGAATTGAAGAAGCTTCTCGGATGAGAGGTGAAACGTCTTAAGCAACTCAAAGAAGTCCAGACGCTTTTCTTTCCAAGCTCCTTAGACTACAATAACCTGGATGACTGAGAACCTATACAGACACTGTGGATTATTTTACCCACATAGCAAGCAGGTCTGGCCCGGATCCGGTATCAAGCCGGCACTGCTGGCTGACTTCTGGGATGATAAGACTTATGTCATCCAGATATGGGCCAGGCCTGGCCTAGATGGCACTGTCTATGTGATGGCATGCCATATCTGGCTCGATTGTGGTTTAGGTTATGTGGCCCAGGCTCATAGAAAATAGGTCTGGCCTGGATCTGGCATCAAGCTGGCACTTCTGACTGACCGGTGTCATGGCAGGGTGTATGTCAACCAGATATGGGCATCAAGCTGGCAATGATGGCACTTTTTATGTTCCTATTTTCCTATTTTAGGTAGAAGACCCAAATGCCATGTTGCAATACTATACTGCTATGGTAGCCAACGCTTCAAATGCAGGTTTGACAGGTTTGTGAGTGTACACTTTATCCAAAACCTAGTGATGGTTTACTCATCTTTGCCAGTGGGTGGCTGTAGCTCAGGAGGTACAGCAGGTCACCTACTGATCGGAAGGTTAGTGGTTCGATCCCTAGCTCTTCCAGTCTGCATGTCAAGAGTGTGAATGTGTATGAATGTAGTTAGGAAGCACTCAGTTTAGAGGAAGTGTGTGATTGGGTGAATGTTGTATGGAGCACTTTGAGTAATCCGGGAGAGCATAAAACCATTATATAAGATTCAGTGTCTGAACAGAGTTTTGTCATGTTACTTTTGCACTATTATGTTCTGACACATGTTGTTATTACATGGCTTGATTAAGGTACACATTAGGCTGACATCTGGGGCCAGAGCTGAAACTGTTCTGGGCCATCACAGGGCCAGCAGCGTGTCTGAAACTGGCCTTGTGCTGGCCCATGTGTTGGCCACATCTGGCAAACCAGATCTGGGCCACCAAAGGGCCGTCATTCTTTGCGGTGTGTGGGCCATGTGTAAGCACATCGTGTGGGCCAGATCCGGGCCATACCAATTTTGCTATGTGGGTATTTATTTATTACTAACATGGTGCCAGCCTGTGGTTCGGCTTCCATGACTCCCTCCCTGTCGCCACCATCAGCCGCAGTTTTGGCTGAGGGCAACAAGGGATCTGTTCCCGACAGGCCAGCTTGGTGCGCTAGCAGTTGTTGGAGACCGTTAGTTAGCTACCGTCCGGCAACGGGAAATAGCGAACACTTCTGTCTGTGGACAGTTAAGCTAGCTAGCCTATGAAACTAGCTAGCTTCTTAGGCTAGCTAAGAAGCTAGCTAGCTTGAGATATATGCCCTGAAACGAGAATAGGTTTTTGAACAACGACTATGTAACAGTGCAAGCTATTTAAAGGTTGGGTGGCTCTGCCCAATGTGATTGTTGCAATCACCACCCAATCAGGATTGGCAGAATGAGATACATGCTTCTGAGGAATACTCAGGGAGGTGCATAGTGAGACATTGAAACAAATGCTAAGAATCAGAACCTTTATTTACCCAGGAAATGAAACTCTTGAGACCAAGATTCTCTTTTAAGACAGTGTTCAGGGCCCAGACAGGCAGCATTAACCTAGCATGTATGAATGTACAGTATCAACTTGTTAATTACAACATAGGCTGACCATAAATCAAGTCCTGATGTATTGTCTTTCTGGACTCTAATGAGGACCATCGTTTATAAAATGTAGATCATGCTGTTATTGAAGAAAACTCTAAGGTAGCGATGGAGCCCATAAACCCATCACTGAGGAAGTTGATGACCATTTTCTCATAGACATGCATACAACCAGAGGAGTCCCCCCCCTGCTGGCCATTTAAAAGAATGCAAGATTCACACACTTTACCACATTACCACGGCCATCTTTTATATTCAGTCTATGCATAAAAGTTATATAGTGTATATGCTGATCATATATTGGTAGACAGATAGTTTTTACTATTATATGTATGCAGACGTTAAAAAAATATTTCTCCCATGAATATATCTTTTTCTTTTTTTAATTTTTTTTATTTAGATTTATTTTATATTTTATTAATACAAGTCTGTTCTACTCTGTTCTTCTAATAAACAGGTTAACTGGCTAGTTTATTGTGACAATTATGAGGGAAAGAGTTTTATTTTTTTCTTGTTTTTCTGTCTATAAAACAAGGGGCAGCTAATGTAACTGTTGGGGCTTTTTTCATGACGTTTTGACCGCCATGTCATTGTCTCTATTGAAATGGTGCACGACCGATCTTGAATTTGCTGATTAGCACTGCCGGCAGTACTCAACCCACGGTGATTCAAAGAGGACAATATGAATCATTCAATCAAATGGTACCACGTTGAGACACTGCCCCTCAAGTGCTGATTAGACAAAAATAAAAGATGGCTGAGCGAACAACAGTGGAGACAGATCCACTCTTTTATGATGTGCTTTATCAAAACAGGACAAAACTCCACAGGGAACTTCTGCAGTTCTGGGAAAACGGTGAGTCTTTGGAGGCTCTGGACACAAATCATGCTGCTGTAACATGAAGTCACGGTCTTTGTCTTGGTGTCCTTTACAGTTCACTTCCTCTGGTTATTTTGAAGGTTTTCCTGTGTTTTTACATCCTTCCTTTTTCTTCTTCCCACTCTTTCATTGTCATACACAGAGTTGAAACATCTTAATATTCTTTTCTCGTTGATGTGGATTTGGTCTGTTTTAATCATTTTTGCCATTTTTCTGTTCAGCCCTCATCACATTTCTAATAAAATCATTTTAGCAGCACATGTCAGAGTCTAACCTTATCCACAACGATAAGGATTGGATTGGATTTTTAATGCTTCAAACTCTTGCCACAGGGGACTTCATTTGTGTTTTCTAACACCACTGCCACAATTCAGATCTCACTATGGGACACCTCCTCACAAGGCAGGTGCCATTCTTTTATCGCATGTTTGTGATGAAACAGAGTTTGGTGAACCAGACTTACTCCCTGCATTAAGCTCCACAGGCTTTCAGCAGCTGACTGGCATCTTCGGACATTAGAGGCAACCGCAATGCTACTGCTTTCACAATCTGACAGAAACCCTGGTCACATGTGATGGCGTCAAATAAATCCCATGCAGCTGAGTGGAAACACCTGAAGGAGCCCTGCCAGATAAATTTAGCGCCAGTAAAGCTTTCCTCCGGCGCTCTTTCTTACAGTTAAGCGATCAGCTGTGAGGCAGCCCAGGGGCGAACGGTGTAGAGAGATGCCAGTTTTTGGTTGTGAGTTAATTGAAGAGCAGTGATTGAGAAGAAGGCCTCCTCATTATCTCCTAACAGAGCTCCTGCTTCATTAATCAATGTCTACTTGATTCAAGCTCGCCAGTTTATCGCCATTGTTTCCAAGCAACAATAAGGAGACGCTGGTAACCAACACACTCTTTAAAATCAGTGCTTCACTTTCATCTCTCCTTGTTTCCTTTTCCCTTCTCTCTCTCTCTCGCTCTCTGTCATTTTTCCCTTTAAGTGCTGTCTTTCACTGTCTCTGAAATCACTCACCACCACTTCTTGTCTGGCCTCTGCTGTAGCTGGTAGTCTTTCTTTTTTCTCTCCTCCTGCTTCCCTTTATTCATAGTAATTGTCTTTTTCCAATTCATCCTGTTTCTGTCCGTCACGTACTGTTCCGACAGAGCACAGGCCCTCCGCAACATGAAACCAAATATCATCATTATATTACTGGAACTCCACCAATTATGCCTTCATGACCCAACATGAAAAACTGTTATTATCTCTATTATGTTAATGCAAATGTAAGGCAACCCAGTTTGTTTTCAGCCTTCTCCGTTTGGCCTCTAAAGCTGGAACACCCTGCTGATAAAGAAATACAGACCAGATCCTTCAGTCTCCAACATCCCTGAGTACCCATTTGGTACTCAAACTCAGGGAGCAGCACCTCAGGCTTATAGACACACAGCTTCCCCAGATTACGGTTTACTGATTACTCAGTGCTAGTTGGACATTTTCTTTCCACCACTCAGCATTACAACAAATGGCCTAAATCCTCCATCACTAAGCTAGGCTATACATTTTATTATAAATAAAATAATGAATAAATTATTATAAATAATAACATAAATAATAATAATTTTATTATTATTATTATTGTTATTATTATTATTATTACTGACAACATGAGAAAGAACAAAGTGCTGATAGAGACCTTGTAGTTATAGTAGTGGCCGTTACAGTGTTTAAATTGATTGCCATTAGGTAGAGGTACCTGAAGCAGCCATATAAGCTGCTTCTAATGTGGAAAATCTCTAAAAAAAAAACCAAACAAAACACATCTAAAAGTAGTTCATTCTTTCAAGAGGAAATAGTCTGAAATTCCTACAAGAAACAGGAACCATTTGGGGAAGTCAATTTTTCTACCTGTTTCAAACTAAATCTAAACCAGTTTTTGTTTCAGTCAGTTCTGCTTTCAGGAGGTTTACGAGCATCTGACTTGGAGCTTGCGATGCTGAAATAGCTGATTGTGAAAACAGAAATAACAAATAATAACAAAATAAAAGAATAAGTGCTGGAGGAACTTGTGGAACTTTTTTCCTGTGGGAAAAAAATTGGTTACTCCTGTAACCAATCAGTTGAAAATGTATTAAAAGATCATCTGAGAGAGCCAGTGATTCTCAGAAGTGCAGACAATTGCAGATTAATACATTACTGTCCAGACTTCTAAATTTGCAAAGATTTTGAATATCTCATCATCTCCAGTACATGACATCATCAAAAAGACTCAAAGAATCTGGAGGAATCTCTGTAAGCAAGGGACAAGGCCAATCCTGTATTGGATGTCCTTGGCCTTCAGGCCCTCAGACAGCACTGACAAACATGATCAGGAACACTTCCGGAAATCACTGTCTCTGAACACCCACGCATGCAGGTTAAAGTTCTGTCATGCAGAGAAGAAGCCATGTGTGAACAAGTTTCAAAAACACTGCTGTCTTCTCTGACCCAAAACTCATTTAAAATGGACTGAAAGTAGAAAACTGCTCTGTGATCAGATCAATCCAAATCTAAAATTCTTTGTGGGAAACATGGATGGCGTATCCTCCAAACTAAAGAGGAGAGGCCCTTGCTATCAGCATCTCTGATGATACTGGGGTGCATTATTGCCTATCAAAACGGTAGCTTGCACATCTGGAATGGTATACAACTCCAGGCTGGTGTCCTGCAGGTTTTAGATATCACCCTGGGTCAACACACCTGAATCAAATGATTAGTTCATTACCAGGCCTCTGGAGAGCTTCAAGACATGTTGAGGAGGTAATTTAGCCATTTAAATCTGCTGTTTTGGCTCAAGAACACTTAAAACCTGCATGAGGCCTGGAGTTCCCCCACCCCTGTTTTAGAGCAACACATCCCAATGATGTCTTTTTCAGGGAAGGCCTTCATATTTCAGCAACACAAAGTGAAACTCCATACTGAAGCTATTATAACAGCATGGCTTTGTAGTAGAGCAGTACGAGTACCTATCACGAGCTGAAAAAATTGGAACATCATGAAAAGAAAATAATGATAAAGAAGATCCAAGTAGCTACAATCCTCTGTCAGACAAGAATCGGACAACATCGGACAAGTCCAGCAGCTTAAAAGCACCAAATTTAAAACGAACTTAGTTCTTCCCTTCAAAATGGCTCACTTTCTCAGGTCAAACATTTGATATGTTTTCTGAGTTCGAATGTGAATGAAACATGAGTTTAGGAGATCTGTAAATCACTGCATTCTGCTTTATTTACATTTTGCCCAGGATCAGTCACCTAAAAGCTGAGATGAATTCAACTTCACTTCTTATATTCATAACAGTTATTTCACTTCATGGCCATCTGTAGCTCTCTTCCACAGCTGCCCCTTCCTAGACCTAGTTCTGCTGGAGGTTTCTTCCTGTTAAAATGGAGTTTTTCCTTCCCACTGTCGTCAAGTGCTTTCTCTTAAGGCAGGGGTGTCCAACTCCCATCCTCAAGTGCTGGTGTCCTGCAGGTTTTAGATGTGTCCTTGATCCAACACAGCTGATTTAAATGGCTAAATTACCTCCTCAACATGTGTTGATGTTCTCCAGAGGCCTGGTAATCACCTAATCATTTGATTCAGATGTGCTGACCCAGAGTGATATCTAAAACTTGCAGGACACTGGCCCTTGAGGACTGGAGTTGGACACCCCTCACCTAGGGGATTGTCTCATTGTTGGGGTTGTCTCTGTTATTGTACGGCGTTTACATTACAATATGAGGCACCTTTAGGTGAATGTTGTGATTTGGTGCTATATAAACAAAATTTATTTGAAATCAAATTGAATCTGTGCAAATTATTAAAATTTCACTGGCATTCCAGTCTTACGTGAACAGGTTTCTTTCTATACTGATGCTTTAGGCTACAGTTACCAGTTTTTTTCCCCCATTATCTAATTAACTGATACAAACGAAAAAATCTGTCGCCCTATGGCAGATGGGATAAGTGACAGTGAGTTAGATAAGTGGAAGACAATGGGTGGAAGTTAGTGTCTTACAGTGATGTATGTGGAAAAATAGCCTTTGTGTTAACATTTGCTTATCACTGCCATCTGCCACCGGTGCAGAGAGGTTTGATCAGTAAATAGTAACAGAACAATTCTGATGAAAATCTCCAAAGTCCAAACAGTAATCTGGGGAAGCTGTGTGTCTATAAGCCTCAGGTGCTGCTCCCTGAGTTTGAGTCACGAGGGGATAAACTATAAACACTGCCAGTGTATGGGCTCTGTGAAGTGTGTCGAAATCAGTTTCTTCCCTCACTGTCTTCATCTGCTCTTTTTAGTTTCCTTACTGTCACAGTAATAAACACACAGATTGTTTCTCAGAATTTTACCCCTGTCACCCTCAGACCCTTCCCTTCTCTGCCACGCTCCACATCATCCCAATCAACTGGTGGCATTTTCTTTCTCCTGCTTCCCTTTTGTTTCTCGCCACACCAGATTCTCCCAGGCTGTTGTTAGGCTTTTTCTTCTCTCTATAGCAACAGCAGCATCCAGACTGAGAGAGGTTGTAAATCACAGCACTCTCTCCACTCTGTACCCATGCAGCAGAGTCAGGCACTGCCAGGCATACTTGCAGGGAGGGCGTCAATTCATCAGGCATGCAGGAAGTCAGTCTCTGAATGGCTTCAGTCAGTGAGCATCAGCAGTCAGTCTGAGCCTGGCTTCTCTTTCAGCATCACTGTTGACATTAACTTAAGGTAATACAGCACGAGAGGAAAGAACAGAGGAAGTGTGCAGAAAGAAAAAGCGAGAAAAGAAAGAAAACTGAGCGGCTACCTGTCGGAGCGTCTTCAGCATCTCCGTGGCCTCGTCCTGCTTGCCCTGTTTGGCCATCAGCATCATCTCCTGGATCATGCCAATCCGGCGCTGGTAGGGTGGCGGTGGCGTCCCGCTACGGCTCAGCCTGTCCCCTGACTTCAGCATGAGGGAGGCTAAGATGTCTCCCCGCTCCTTGGTGGGTGTCCGCTTCCAACTGTGCTGAGGACTGGCTCCTGCGGGCTCCTGGCCTTTAGCCTGCTTGGCACCCATAGTGCTGCCTCTTAATGTGAACTGTGGCAACAAAGAGATTGGTCCCACAGAGCAGTCTTGCAGACGCAGCTTTGATTCCCGTGTCAGACACCTGCTTCAGTAAAACGTCAGCAGCTCATCACGTCTCTGTGAAGTGTGGAAAGTGTGCCTGCTCCCAGAGTACAGCACAACACTGCAGATACGCTGAGAAGGAGCGCTGGTAGTTTTGTGCTGTTACTCACAGGAGCTGGAGCTCATGTAGGGAACAGGTCTTTGGATGCTGCCTGCAGCATGGCCACAGAGCGCGGACTCAGCAGAGTCAGGCTGCCGGGGAACCCCAGCAGTGTGTCTGCCTCAGCGACAGCCTCTTATCCCGGACCCAACTTCAGCACCAAATATTTACCCTCTCCTCCTCCTCCCGAGCTGTCCTCTAGAACACAGCGCTCCGTCCTGGAGCAGAGGAGGAGCAGCGGGCGGAGGATCGCTGCTGCATGAAGCAGGGCATGGCAGTGTTTACGTCTGCGGCGCTCCTCGCTCTGCCCTGTCCCTCCTTGGCCGCTGGAAGTCCTGCTGTACCTGCAACAAAAGCAGCGCTGGTCCTCCTTCCGGCCTCACTCTCCATCATTGGCAGGCAGGAAACAGAAGTCGCATCCGCGCCTCGTCCTGCTGTGTGCAGGCTGCGGCTCGGCGGGCTTTGACAGAAGGGGCCGGACTGAGGTGTCCCCTCCCCGGGACCGAATCATGTATCGCACCCTCTGTTCGAGTGCACGGGGGCGCGCAACGAGTGCACGTGACCGCAAGTCCTCCTTTCTCCTGGCGGGGTGATGAGGAGAGGCAGGAGGGCAGGGAGGGTGTGAGCACTGCCAAGTGTCCAGTTTCACGGCGCAGACGCTCCGTCTCCGCGGCTAGGTTTTTCTACCAGACTCCATTCAAAATGTGTCGGTTTGTACCTGCACTGCTCACAGGCAGAGATGGACAGGGTGTATCTGTCGAGATGAGTCATGGATTTTAAAATGTAGTCTTCTAGGAAAATCGGCCTATAGTGGACCTTGATTTAAGCATTTTGTGTCTAACAATTTTTTTAAATTTAGTTTTTGTGGAAATTGACAACCACAACACCAACTTGCAAGTTAATACCTGATTAAAGTAGATCTGCTTTGTGAACTGCTCTGTGCAGTCACTTTTATTTAAATCACACCTAAAGGTGTTTTAAATTGTAAGGTAAAGAGTCAACAGAGAAAAACACAACATTCACTTGGGGACAGTGGGAAATAAAAACCTTGTAAGGGGAAGAAACCTCCGGCAGAACCATGCTCAAGCTGCACCTCCCTGAACCCTGACACACAATTGGAGGGTTGCTCTTTCCTATACCCACTCATCGTGGCGAACTACTGTCAGGTGTTCTTAGCATAACATTTTTCTGCCCGCATTTTTTATTTTATTTTTTTATTTATTTTTTTTTTTAAACCTGTTGCTAGAAGTATCAGCCAAAAATGATTTTCACATCAAAGCAGTTTTTTGAAAGTTTATATGGAATTACAAGTTTTTGTTTAATCTAGTTTTAACTGATTTTTTGTTGTTGTTTTTTTAGTTAGTTGGCATAACCTAAAACACGTACATGAGTGTTTTCTCCAAAAATAAAATTGAAACAGCTGTCAGTTATTTATACTACCAGGGAAAGGCCTGCACTGACATCTGGTGGCAGCTGTGTGGAACCATTACATCGACGTGGTTATATTTAGCATCCGTAATAATCCTAGTAAGGCCTTACTTTTCTCGAGCTAGATAGTGCCCCTCTCAAATAGCCCTAGCGATGGGTCGGTGACCCCCTGGCAACCACCGGTTACTAGGGACTGAGGTTTAAGCCAATTTTCCTGCCCACGTACAGGAAACAATTACGCAAGTCCGATAGATTCACACAAGCAGAAAGTCTGAATATTGTTCAAAAGGTGTATTTATTTTGCTTTTAATTACATCTGTATTTACAGTACTATTTCAACCATCAAATCACTTTATCAAAGCAAAAACAAGTTAGTTTCTTTCCTCATTTTACAACTTTTAGGCTCATAACTCTTTTACAAAGTCACAGTCACCCCTGGTGACACATCCACATGTGCACAGGATCAAGATGACGGTTCGGTCTTTGTAGGGCGCAGACGGCGGAGAGGAAGGCGGACATCTTGCACACAAAACTCATCTTCTGGTAACATCATCGCTGATGACTCCACAGAGAGCTGCTTCTGTTCACAGTCAGTGGGGACCTGACCTGCCTCCAGCAGGAGGAGGGTTCACTTCTGGCTATGACACAAAGCCTTAGCCTTGTGACTTTTAGTTTTACTTAACACTGAACGAAAGTGGATGCATTTCAGAGTGTCTGAAAAACATTTAGAAATCAGATCTCCAAAAATCTATATCAATAACACACCATTAGTTATAGGCATTTATCCAATCACTGACACCTAAATTATCACACAAGTGAAGAATTCTACAGTTTGGTACCCGAATTCTTCATCTGGAAATGTTTATGGCAGTTTTTATTATTATTATTACCATCATCCAACCCCCCCCACCCCCACCCCCAGCAGAAACAGCAGCATAAGAACAAATCTGGGACAGGTTTAATGTTTTTCCTGTATGACTTGATTTTTGGTGTCCTGGGGAAGTTTTAGCCAACAGCAAATTAATACATGCAAAGGAGACTCTGCATTAACTCAAGATAGTAACTGCTGACCTAGACACCACTCCTAAACTACCAAATACTGCTATGCTGCCATCTTTGACTTTCGGTACATTAGATTTATAGAGATGTGGTTCCATTTTTGACATTTCAGGGTGAGATTTTTTTTTTTTTAAAATTGGTAACTGACTTGCAGTTTGCTTCATTGTTGTGACACAGTAAATCTTATGTACTTTTACACTAACAGGCCCAAACTTTGACATGTTCTCTGTCTCTTTAAGTGTCTAAAAAAAAAAAACAACAACCCCCAAACAACAACAATTGGGGGAGAACAAAAAAGGGTTCAGGACAAGAGTACTGCATCATGTATAAAAATAACCTGGTCAATATTTCAGCTACTGCATGTCAGAACCAGCCCAGCTCGGCAGCATTAATTCCCCTTCCAAACTCTCAGCTGTCTTCCACTTCACTGTGCAGATCTCCTCCAGTGCACAGGCTTGCAGATTGAGTTTCTAGCCTAAATGAATTTACTGCTGGGGGGGGCAGGCAGAAAATGGGCAAGGTGGGCCTGCATTTAGATAATCTAGAAACTGCTAATAATTTCCCCTTTGCTTAGCTTTCTTGATGCTAGACTCAGGTTGAAGGCTGAAGCAATGTTACAGGTCAGGGGCAACTCTAGATAATGACACAAGCAGAACTGGCACCGTATCCAGGACTTGAGGATGGTAGCACACACTTAAAATGTGTAGCCAGCAGGGGGCGCTTTGTCATCCTTGTTGCTCTCCAGGGAGAAAGGCGGAATGCGGACGTCAAAGTGGGAACCATCAGTTCTTTCGATGCGAAACGTTCCCCTAAAACAACAACAATAAAAACACTAAGTGAGAAAAGCTGAAGATACTTTGGATTTTATAGCATGTGAAGAAAGAGGTAGATGTAGACTCACCACATATGACCACTTGGGGCTTGTAGAGACACGTGGCTGCTGTACTGGAAGGCTGGCTGTTCTTTAGACAACACCGGCTCCTGTTAGGTAAGTACAAAGAGCTGAGCATTTCTAGACAAACGCGACAGTCTCCTCTTCACAGCCAGGACGACAGTCTGTTCATTTTACTCTGGAATCAGATCAATACTGCATCTGTATCATATCAGAACTGGGGGCTTAAAAAGATTCATCATTCATACTCTGGTGTTGGGGCCTTTGCAAAAGTCATGCATGTTTATTTTTAATATGATATGTAATATGCAATGTAATGATACGTAATGAAAGAATACACTAAAAAATGTACATCTGAGATGTCCTTTAAGTGGACTATGTTTGGTTAAAGGACCCCCCAAAAACACTTCTTATGAAGCATTAGATCAGAATTGTATAATCCATTTAAGTGGTGTTCACATTAACCCTGGGTGTCTGAAGTCCCACAATAACCCACATCTCAACAGGACTGTTTATTAAACCACAAATGAGAATTACATACCTCAGTGTTGAAAACAAGTAATTTAATATATGACATACATGCATATATGGTGTGTAATATTACTAATGTAATAGTATTATCTTAGGAGATAGCTGCTCTTGATTGTGTGTCATTGCTTATCGTGTCTGTCGTTCTGTGGCCGGCTGCATTTGCCCAACTCCACATCTCGTTGCTCTCTGCGATTCTGCTCGTGCTTGTGAGCATGCTCACCCTGCCTACGACACCTCGTCCTCGGACCGTCTCCAGAGTTCCTGATAGGCTGAAGATCCTCCAGTGTCTCTCTCTCAGCTGAACCACCTCGTTGCCCAAGTTCTCCAGACGGATACAGTAGCGCCACTGCAGGAAGACAAGACAAACAGATTTGAGCTGTTTATTTCTGTGTTTCACCATCTTTAATTTACATGATAAAATATAAAACTACTCACCCAATAAACATGAGAGTTCTGGGCCTCCTAAGGACAACAAAGAATTAACCTTAGATTTCAAACAAACTACAGAGGAGCATTTAAGCCTACAAATTAAACAAACAGGCTGTAAGCCAACATCTTGCTAAGCACACCTAATAACACCAGTGAAATGTGTTTGAGCTGTGAGGTTGTGAGGCTCAGGCTGTGCTGCAATAGCAAATAATATACAAGTAATATTCGTAAAGATCAACCTACCCTCATTCCCATGTAGAAGGGGATGACGGTGACTCTGATGTTTTCAGTTGTCTCTCTGTGGACGTCTGAGAGCTCCAGCCAGGGGTGGTTCTTCTCTTGCCATGCTTTAAGGGTGTCTCTGGCTGTGAATGGAGGAGCTACAGACAAAAACAAAAAACAGACACATTAAAAATAGTCTGCTTCTTAGGCATTCTAGGTGGCCATTGAGTGGGTCTTATCAGGATCTGAACCAATAGTCAAACTACAAATGACAGTTTCACATAGAAGGCATAAACTTTAACATTACAAAACTTGCCACTCAAGCACTCAATCCTGCAGAAATTACCAGCACCTTTATTCATGAAACTGCCCAGAAGATCGTCATGTTTACAAGAGAATGTATTAGTACTTCAAAACCAATATGACCAACTTTATGAAACAACAGTGCTATGGGAGGAAACATGTCGACTACATCTGTTAGATATAGAAGAAACCTAGTGGACTTATACACAACCACAGAGCTGAAAAAAGATCTGCGTTTACTTTTTGAAGGGTTGTACATGAGGAAGCGCTCAAACAGCTCATGCTGGATGGGGACCTGCTCTGTGGAGTTATAAGGCAGAATGTCTTCATGGCTCACATAGTCCAGACCTGAAGAGGAAACCCAGAAACAGAACCATCATAACTACCACTATCAAAAATGGTCTTTTCACAGAATTCAATATTTGAACATTTTGAGTCAATTACTTAATTTCTTCAGCACTGATAAAATAACACCAGCTGCTTTTCTTTTCCCTTTTCTCTCTGACAGCAGGCTGGATGTGATTGCGTAAAAATAAGGTGTGCTCTATTCTGGCCAGACTCAAATTTAATTCTTCGAGTATGACCGCCAGTTTCTAATGCCAACTGTAAGACCCCAAGATAGACATCACCAGCTATCTCCCGTCTTTAATTATCACAAAAGCCTCAGTAAGAAATAAATGAAAACCAATCAGAATGTGAGTCAGATGTATGAGTGAGTGGCTCCTGACCAGTGTGCATACCTGGGATGGCGTACAGAGCCCTGCTGTCATCGTGGTTGGCCAGAAACGTCACTGCCTCTGTCTGGGACCTCTGAGACTGTCACAGCGCACAGACCAACAGTTACATACCTGCAGACCTCAACCCTAATAAACACCTACAGTTTGAGTCCACCACACTAGCAACATTTCTACCCACTGCACTGCCTGAGATCACACAGACTGTGTCCACAATTGAGCTCAAGACAGTGGTTGACGCTCTGAATAACTACCTGATCTCAGTACAAGCGCAAGTTATACTTACTATATGAGGGCAGTCCCTGGTGTCAATGAGGACTTGGTAGTAGGTGTGAGTCTTTCCCTTCACCTCTTTGGAGCCGTGGGCCCCTGGGGGCTCAGGTTTGCTGCAGGAAGAAGCACTACAAATTCAGTACACAAAACAAAACAACCACACAGAGGCCCAGAAAGTCAAGCTGAGATTGGGCATTTTAGCCCAGACCGCCCTACCTGTCAGACATGGGAGGGGTGATGTCTCGATCATAGAGGCGGGCGTGCCACGGAAACAAGACGATGCCTCTGTAGCCAAACACGCTGTGGAGAAACAGCTAGGGGAGAGCCCAACAACAACAACAACGAGATAAGGCTTTCAGAAATTATACATGCAGGACGCTTAATACACACAATACACAAGTTGTATGGGATTACAGTCACTAGAAGAGATGATGCAAACAGGTTATATGGACAACACTGAGTTACATATAAACTGTTTCATAGTCTAAAAGGCCTGTTCTCTCTCACTCACTGTTCTGCCATCGTTCATCATTTATAACTGCAGATAAAGGTATGGGCAGTAATGCTGAACACTGGGGCAGAGCTGTTTCTATCCTCTCCACACTGTTGCTTTGTTCTGCACTACTTTCTTTATGGTGATCTTTATCCACCATACAGTGCCAGAGCAGGGAATTAAAGAATAAAGAAAGAAAGTCATGCAAGGGAGACACAGACACACACACACACACAGACACACACACACGACTGCTGTGTAGAAAAAAAAGAAAGTTACAGGGTAGTCAAAGGGCGTTTCTTATTCATCTCTGGGAGTTATGTTAACTAAGCAGTTTCACATGCAGCCTACCTGGGCAGGCCTCTAAAATATATTCTGCCCCCAATTTTAACATATTTTTTTTTGTAATATTCTAATATGGAACTTTTTTTTTGGTCCAGAGCCTCTTCCCACTCTCAAACTCCAAGTGCACTGCTTTGGAAGTCTGCTGTGACCTGCAGCAGGCGGAGAACTGCTTCATGAGCCACTAGCCCAAACTCACCAAGGCTACAGAGTAATCTAACTCTGTAACACTGTAATGGTCAGTGCGCAGTAGAAGGGGGTATGAAATTTATGTTAGTCATCTGTCTAATAAAAGAGAAGGACCATGAACTAAACCAGATCATTCGGTATAAGCATGAAGAGATTGTGAAGGTCTTACCTGTCCTGTTTCATATTTGCCATGCTGCTTCACAGCCTCAAACACTCCCACAGTCTCCAGAATCTTCCCCTCAGGCCTGTTTCTGCCAAAAACAGGCAACACCATTACACTCTGAACTCTGTGTGGGTCTGCATGCTGCCCAAAAATTGAACTAACAAAACATCATGTATAGGCCAGCACAACGGGTCGGGAAATTCCAGAGATGCCACGACAGGAATTTGGAGTTTGCCATCCTATGGAAAAATCTGCATTAAGCCCTATAGGAAGACAGGTCCTGCAGACTCTCTTCAGCCCTGATCTCAATCACAGTTTAATAATATTGTTAACATTTCACCGTTGAGGTGTTTTGTCCAAATACAGTTGGACTTAAACTCCATGCCCCCATCATCATTTAACAACAAAACAAACAGTACATGTTAGCACTGATAACAACAGCTGGTCACTTCATATAAATAACACTCATATTCTGTGCTTCCTGCAAAGCTAATCTTCACAACAGAAATGAAGAGCAGGGATTAATGAGGTGGATATATGGACGGGGAGAATTAATATTACACACCAAGTTGGACAAGTTGTGTATTGCACAAGAATAATCACAAGGTAAGCTGCTTTTATTAGAAATATCGTTACAAAACAAGGAACATTTTCTCAATGAATACCTCTGGGTAGAATCGGGAGGACTATACTGTACTCAGTTCTGATGGGTGACCATCTCAACTTTGCTGAAAGACAAACCAAGTTCAGATGCAATCCAGGCAGAAATGTCCATCATGAGGAGAGAGGGCTGAAAATTAAGTCAACGTGGAAGTGCCAAAAACTGCAGGGGGTATAATGGCCACTCAGTGCTAAAATGCCAGAGTTTACAAGATAAATCTGTCTTGAGATGGAGATGGTAAACTATATTGTGAAAGAGTGTTCTGCGTGCAGATCTTTCTTTAAAAAAAAAAAAAAGGAACTAACTGCAATATGAACCTGCAAAACTGTAACCACTTGGTGACAATGTTTTATCAAAACAGGTTAGGGTTGTTGTCCCAGTAATAAGAAACAAGAGAATGCAGTATTTGCCCAGAGGTCAGGGTGGTGCAGTCTCTGTACTGCTGGGATAGCCTCCAGCCCAAAGACTTTAGAATATGGATTAACACTTTAAAGATGCCAAATGATGAGAACAAGAATGAGCCTATGCAAACATGCACCAGCACAACTGGCCTAAGTTACTCTTTAACCCATCTGGGCTCCTCTTCACTTTCTACTTGTGCAGCAATCTGAGACAAGTCGATACACTGTCCACAGATAATCACCAATCTAAATTTAGCCACACTGCTACAAACTCTGGACCCAGCCTCAGCCAACAGCTCGCCCTTGTCAACAACACGCCTTGCCAAGAAGAACAGAAACGATCCATGTCACTATCCATCCATTTGGGTGGGGGATTTGTGCCATTGAGCTGTCAACATATCACAGAAAAGCTTGGTAAAAATATAAAAATATCAGTATGTCATCAGATATCACTACACAAGGAAAAGGTTGCATAAACAAATCTTAAAGATACAAGAGTGTGCTGAATCACCGCTCCTATTCCAACCAGCGTGTGGGCACTCACCCACCTGTCCACCCACCTTTACTCTCTCTCACAGAACAGATAATTCAAGCACACTCTACCTCAGGGGTCCTCAATCCCAGTCCGCGAGGGCCGGTGTCCCTGCAGGTTTTAGATCTCACCCTGGGTCAACACACCTGAATCACATGATTAGTTCATTACCAGGCCTCTGGAGAACTTCAAGACATGTTGGCCGTTTATCAATGCCCAAATGCGAGTGCGTACTCGCGTTCTCGGTGAGTACGTGCTCGCCGAGAACGCGAGCACGGACTCGCGATATGTACAATTGGAACACCTGCGTGCGTGATGATGTCACAGGTCCGGAGTTTTACTGCCGTCCCCTCCTAATTTAACTGTGAGTAACATGTTATGAAGCTTAACTGTAATCACAGCCAAACCGGTTTACTCAGGAACAAATAAAACACTGAAATAAACCAAACATTAACATTTAGAAGTGATCTAAGTGACTTGTATATCATTTTTAACCTCAGTAGTGAAACCTCTATTAATAAAATAGTGTACATGTACATACGTGTACATACCTTAATAAAAACAAGCAGGTGAGATGTTAGAACGCTTTTATTTCTATTCTAGTGGACACTCAATACTATAGACAGCTGCTGGAGTTTCTTTAACCTGAGTAGTGAGAAGCGAGCGCGGGGGTTGAAAACGATGTGCCGGGAGTCCGCTGTTGAGTTTTGGACGAAATGCATTCTGGGATATATAGCTGTCCCAAGTCCACACCGATGCATGCTCGATAAAGCGGGCGGATCGAGAACACATCCGGGACTTTTTCGCGTTCTCGGCTTGATGTGTACTTCGAATTGGAACAGTACTTGGTCTCCGACTGATGACGTATCACAAGTACACGAGAACGCAAGTACGCACAAGTACGCATATTGATAAACGCCCACCGAGAAGGTAATTTATCCATTTAAATCAGCTGTGATGGATCAAGGACACATCTAAAACCTGCAGGGACACCAGCCCTCGTGGACTGGGATTGGGGACCCCTGCTCTACCTCTTTCTGTCCACACCTGCAATCTTTGGGCTTTCACCGGTGACCATTGAGGACGTGAAACCAAAGCTGAGAAACCAATAATGAGCTAACCATTTCACTGTCCACAGAACTAATTAATAAACATTTAGAATATCTAGAAAAAGACTGAAAGCCAGAGCTATAGTACAATAAAAGCATGAGCAGTAAGCAAAGTTAAAATCTTCACTACTACTTTTTTTTTTTCTTCTTTTCTTTACACAGCAGGTTGTGTTTCATCTTCCTCATTCAGCTGACACAGCTGTACTTTCTTGTGCTGGCTCTCTTTTCTATCGTCTCCATTGCGGCTCTGTTCCTTGTGTCATATCAGCACTTCCCAGTTTACAGAGCGGTTCCACTATAAATTTGAGCTACAGATACATACTGAGCCAGTTAATCTGAAACTTTAATTGTGCTGTTGCTTCTACTAGAGATGACACGTTAACCTGTTTAACATCAACTTCACTGGCACTCCTGTTTACACACGTCCTTTCAGCATTTTTTTTTTTCCCTGAGCACAAACAACGTCAGTTCATATATATTTATAGTTTTAACCAGCTAGTCCATGCCTGGATTCCTTCCAAGCATACAACTAGGGCTGCCACAAACGATTATTTTGATAGTCGACTAGTCACCGATTATTTTTGCGATTAGTCGACTAATCAGATCATGCATCCATTGGACATAAAATGTACAGCTTATTGCACCAGCATGCGTCTGCTCTTATATAACTATCATTAGCTTACAGCTTGAAGTGTTTAAGGTATGTGCTAACTAAAAATAAAGACAAGATGATAGTTTATTACACTTTTAATGAAATTTGCAGATTGTTTCAGTGAAGTTTAATAAACTCAGCCGTCTGCTCCTTGCTATCTAAAATATAACAGGACACCGGAGTATATTCTCGAGCATCTCACACTTCTGATAATCAGTTGTCTGCTTGACGTTTATTCATCTGTGCAAAAACTATAACTTTATTTCTCAGCCAAACCAATTTACTCAGGAACAAATAAAATACTAAAAAAAAAAGCCAAACAATAACATTTTTAAGTTATCTAAGTGACTTATATTACATGTTTAACCTGAGTAGCGAAAGACGGCGGTGAGTTTGAAAACGATTTGCCGGGAGTCCGGTGTTCTCACCGACTCTAATGAGCCTAGAACCCCGGCTCGCTATCGAGCTGGTGGGTAACAGACGTCTCCGAAAACGTCGGAGCGCTTTTGAAAATATGTGGTGTCTTGATAGACTGAGCAGATATTTGAGGTTTACACAGCTACATTCTCACCTGAAAATATGTTAAACGTTTATTTTGTGACCCAGAAAGAATAATAAGAGTAATATTAAAACTAGCTAGCTGCCGCCATTGTTGACAACTGCGCTGGGCCGCGCTATGAATTCTGGGACACAGTTTCTTCTTCTTCGGGGTTTAACGGCAGCTGGCATCCTTGTACATGCAGTGCTGCCATCTTCTGTTTCAGTCCGTTATTACACTCTTAAATACTACTACTTATTCCTGCGTCTTTTGGGATCTTACCAGAGGTGTGGACTCGAGTCACATGACTTGGACTCTAGTCGGACTCGAGTCATTAATTTTATGACTTTAGACTTGACTTGAAAAAAGGTTGTAAGACTTGTGACTTGACTTGGACTTTTACACCAGTGACTTGGGACTTGAATTGGACTTGAACCTGTTTACTTGAAAAGACTTGATATTTTACCCAAATCTAAAATTTAACATACATATTATATAAAAAGTGCAGACAATTAATTCACTTTATTCATTCATTCATTCTTACCACACTCTGTATGTATGTGAGCGTGGGCTGTAGCACAGCCAATCAAATTAACCAGATTTGAAAAAAACAAGAACAAAAAGCGCCGAGCCAAAAATGCTTCCAAGAGTAATTTCTTTCGGTACATAAACTACGAAGTAGTCAACAAAAAACGAAATGCAATATGCAAAACATGCAAGAAGAGAATCACAGGCGGAGATGGAACAACTTCCAACTTTGTCCGACATTTGAAGTTGCATAAAGAAACGGTAGGTGGTTTTTTTTTTTTTTTTTTTTTTTTGCTACGATGAGACAGCTGACTTAGCTAACTTCATCTTATTAGCAAATGTTCTTGGCTACGTTGATGATACTGTTTGGCTTTAACAGGTATGATATGTTTGTCATGCTATTTTAAATCCGGTCCTGCAAGCGCATCCAAGAATAACATGCAACTTGTTAGCTCAGAATTGTCGGTGAATGGTGAGCAGGGTCCGTTTCAGAAAGTGGGTTCTGTAGCTGTACTCAGTCTCTCTCCGTCTCCTCCCCATCATTAACCCCGTAGATTTAACCCAGTTTAGACTGACAAATATTTATTTTACCATCACATCACAATTCAAAATCACTGTGTTTAATTTGCAATTAGTGTATGGTCGTGTTTAACTTTTGCATGTCTGAGCCAGGAAAAATTTTTTTTTGGTTAGAAAATCTGGCCCACCTTAGTGTGTAATTGAGTAGTCCTGCTATACATGGCCTTTTCCTTCTGTCATTTATGTCAATACATCAAATAAAATACTTTGATCTTATATTATTAGCTGTTGTTTATTTGCAAAGGTTATTCTCAACAGGGATGCTAGACAAAAAGCGGCGTTTTCTACAGACAGCCTAGCATACGCTCTCCACTTGCGAGTGAAAAAGAAAAGAAAAAACACCCCTTCCCTATTGGTGTTAGAATTTACCATGTCAGCCAATCAAAAAAATGATAAGGCAACATGTGACATTTGGTTGTTTAGGGAGAAGGGGAAGTTTTAGGAGTGACACCCAACGGAAAGCGGGCGGCGAAAGAAAGAGAGAGAGAGAGTTTTCATATGTGAGACATTAGTGACGTTTAGCGTGTTTGGAGGCTATAGTTAGTTTGTTGTGTAGTTATTGTTTTGTATTGTGTGTCGGTTAGACTGCTGAATTTCATATTTGATCTAAAAAGCTGTCAAAGGCAGATTCCAGTGTAAACGCTGTCTCCACATAGAAAACTGGACTGTTGCACCTCCAGTTGTCAGACCTGCAGGGTTTAGGCCTGTGCTGTTCTCCTCTGTCTTATACTGAACACAAACTACATTTTTTGGACTGGCACAAATAATTTGTGTGCCTTCTTATTTGATGCAGCACACCTGATTGTTCTGTAAATAGATTTAAATGGTTATATAAAAACGCCTGAGGCCTTGGCTGCATTTTTAGGTAAATAGTACCATATAACTTTGTTGTTTGCAAAACTTGTGCATAATTTTTAGAAATGTACAATTTCTATTTGCATTTCAAGTTATGAAAATGATTCGTTAAACATGTAAAAAATATAACTTTTTCTACTCGGATTCTGAATTTTTGTCTGAATTTAGATCAACTTTGCTAATATAGTATACCAAAATGAAAAAAAATAACTCAAATTTCAGATATTTGAGGTTGTGCTGTAAATAATGATACCAAACAAGGCAAGAAAAACATATTTTAAAAGTGAAATATAGAAGTAAAATCAAAAGTAGTCAAGAACAGCCAATTATACCCGGGACCCCAGAGGGTTAAAAAAAAGACTTGAAAGGACTTGAAATTCAAAGTTTCGGACTTGGGACTTGACTTGAAAGTTGTCTGTCTTGACTTGCGACTTGACTCTGACTTGCTTGACTTTACTTGAGACTTGACTTGTGACTTGAGGATAAAGACTTGGGACTTACTTGAGACTTGCAAAACAATGACTTGGTCCCACCTCTGGATCTTACAAAGCTTCAAACGATGCGTCGACTATTAAATTAGTCGTCGACGATTTTAATAGTCGACGTAATCGTGACTAGTCGACTAATCGTGGCAGCCCTACATACATCTCTGAAACCTGCCTGTGTTTGATACTGAGTCTTCCTGATACATCCCAGTCTTGCAGAGACAGGGAAAGATTGCAGTGTTTGGATGCCAGCTCACTTCCACGGCTCTTCTCGCCAATCTTACTGCACATTAGATCGCTGAAGTCATGTACAAATTTACAATATTATACAAGCTTTACAGTTAATACTTGCAAGCCTGTACTGAATTTCAGGGCCTGATAATGACCCGGGGAATTCTATGGCCAATTTTAAAATTAAGAATAACTAGATGAAGTGTTAATGTTAAAGAAATACTGCTTTTGTGGTTGCTGCAATGCTGTTGGTGGTTAATAATACTCAATTTTTAGTTTCAGTATATAATATTTGGTACAAGCCTGTCAGCAGCAAGACAATTAACTTCATTTACACCAAGGTAACTCTCCCATTACCAGGTCTGACTGTACTAGATCAGTCCACAAATCATCAACGATGAAGTATTTGGTTGATTTAAGTCCTAAATAACAGGAGAGGCAAATATTAACACACCAAATGGAGATACTGACAGGGAGCCAACAGGTGTCTAAATGATGTTAATAAGACAGTGTTTCAAACTTCAGCCTGTGCAGCACCAAATGTTGTAAGGGTCTCTCAGTTGTTCTCTTCTCCAAAATGACAGTGCCAGCATTAATATTAAGGAAATAATACAAACACTGTCGGGATAACGCACATATTGCTGAGTAACTTTTCAATGCCTATATTTGTGCTACTAAATTATTTTAAAACCGCCAAACCACTGAAGAAGAATCTTTCCAAATGTTTACTGTGTGGTTAAACATGTACTGATTTGACGCCATAGGTTGGAAGCAGTAACAACATCAAGTGCTGCTCAACTAATGCTGGCAAGCTACTTAACAGCCAATATCTGTGCTTTCTTCATTTCTTGTTGGTAAATCCTCCTCTTTCAGATGAACCCTAAAGTAGGGCTGGGCAATATGAGGAAAATCCAAAATCACAATATTTTTTTGGCTATATCACGATATACACACCGTGATATGTTTAACCTCCAAAATCCATATAGTGCCTAAAATTTCACTGATATACGCATTCGAATCGACCATTCAATGTTCTTTTTTTTCCCTACTTGAATACAAAAAATCTGAATGGCATGAAAGGTTTTATTTTAACCACTTTTTAACCATGAGTTCTACACAGAGATTTTTCAAAAATGACTCTACTGTCACAGCAAGTCTGTCTGTGGTCAACACTAGACCTTTAACAAAAGATCATAGCAACAAAAAAGGACATCAAGCAATAAAGACATTTCAACTATTGTACGTGGAAAAACTCGAGATACCCATGGGTCGCCACAGCACACCATCTGCCTCCATCTCACCGTATCCCAGCATTCTCCTTTGTCAAACGATGTCCTCCTTCACTCACTACATCCATGAATCTTTTATGTTATTCAACTTTTCTTCCTGCCTGGCAGCTCCATATTCAATGTGCTTTAGCCAATTAATCAGCTTTCTCTCTCTTATGCACATGTTCAAACATCTCAGCCTCACCTTTCTAGCTTTGCCTCCAACCTGCTCAAACTGAGCTGTCCCCCTGAGGTCTTCATCCTGGTCACTCCCAATGAAAATCTTACCATCTTCAGCTTTGCCAAATGTCTTTATGTTAGTGCCACCATCTCCAAACTATACATCACAGCAGATCTCGGTCACTACCATGCAATCCTTCCCCTTTTCTTGGACAGCTGGCCCCATGTATTTTAAAACATCTCCCTATACTACCTCTACTGCCTGCATCACTCTTACACCTGCCTCCTTCTTATTCACACACATGCATTCTGTTTTGCTTCTATTAACTTTCATTTCTCTTCTCTCCAGAGCATACCTCCACCTCTCCAGGTTCTCCACCACCTGCTCCCTACTCTCACTACAGATCACACCTCGCTTTCTAATGTTGTCTGCAAACATCATAGTGCACGGAGACTCCTGCCTGACCTCAACTGTCAGCCTGTCGTCATCACTGCAAATAAGGAGCCCAACTGATCTCAGTTGTAAATCTCACCTGTCACTCCAACCACACACCTCAGCACTGTCTCGCTGCCCACATACATGTCCTGCACCACCCTCCTATACTTCTGACTTCCTCATGCAGTACCACAGTTCCTCTCTTAGCACCCTATCACGCCTTCTCTGATCCACAAAGACAGAGTGAAGTTCCTTGTGAACTTCTCTATACTTCTCCATCAACACTCTTAAAGCAAACATCACATCTGTAGTGCTCTGAAGCCACACTGTTGCTCACTGATCACCACCTCTCTTTATAACCTAACTTCAACAACTGCTTCACATATCTTCATTGTATGGCTCATCAGCTCTGCACATCATCGTTGTTCTGAGTCCCAATTCATTTGCACATCGGACTCACTATGCAGGTATCACCTACCTACAGGCATCTGTCCACTTAATAGTAGCATGGCCAGTGTCTTTAACTAACGTTGCCATTTTGAAGAGCTCGTGCTTAGCTTAAGTCTTTAGCATGCTAGCTTTGGCATATGAGGACAGTTGAGGATTCTTACCGTGACGACATAAACCTCCTCTGCTGAACAGCGTCAGGCAGGCCGCAAGCTCGGCATAGTAACCGCGGTCTGTATGCCTCGAACCCGCAGCTGGTGTCAGCGACACTCAGTATTCTGTGAGCATGCTTCTTGTTGTATTTACTGACACTACTCAACAACCCTCGACGTAATGCACTGGCCGCCATCTTTCCTACACTAGCACAGTCACACACGTATTATGTCGTGTGCCCTCCAGCGCTGAGAGCCAATCATAGCTGAGCTGCTTTCATGGAACGACTGTACAGAACCGAACGCTTAACGTACAGTAACCTTTTTTAAATTATTTTCTTTTACAACAAATATGACCTTCATTGTAGTCTGAAAATAAAAGTTTAACACTCCTTTATTTTTATTCCACCATTTCATTGGTTAAAATGCTGATTGCGAACCGGCAGTTTGGGACAATTTAGTGTTGGAAAGTTGTGTCCCATCAAAAGTACTGTTGCTTAAATTTGTGTCAAAGCTTAGTAATGCAAAAACGGTTAGTTTTACGAATTTATGATGAGTCCTTTAAGGCACCACAAGGTGACGTGTTATGTAGTGAAAAACGTTTAAGTTAAAAATGAAACAAAGCATTATTATAAACTTGGCGTATAAAAATTTTCACAATAATATATATATTACTGAGGTTTTACAAAAAAAAGAAAGAAAGAAACGTAAATAAAACGTCAGGAAGATGGTCACGTGAGCGATTACGTCAGCCTGTCACAAGACAAGCAATATGGCTGCGTACCAGGGTTTTTATTTGTTTTTAGCAGATGCTGGGTTTCGTTTTTAAACCGTAAATTTCAGTAGATATAAAGTAAAGCCCGTGTTTATATTGAGGCCAGGTTTGACAGAAAACGTTATTTAAATAGCTGCTTCGAAAAAACTCGTTTAATTTTTGGTGCAATTGCATCATGGCTTCTGCATTTGTGGTGGGGGATAAATTCAGAAATAAAGTGACACATTTACTGGCAAACTCGGAGTCAGCTCTTCCTCGAGCATTGAGAGAAGAGCTGGAGGAGGTTCTTGAAAAACCGGAACCAACAATCCTGCCATTCAGTACAGCGAGGAAGATCAAGAAATATCTTCAGGACAAAGGTGAAAAAAAAAAGAAAAATACTGAATTATGTACATATATATATATATATATATATATATATAGGTGTATATGTGTGTGTGTGTGTGTGTGTGTGTGTGTGTGTGTGTGTGTGTGTGTGTGTGTATATATATATGTGTATGTATGTATGTATGTATGTATGTATGTATACAATTTCATAACATTTTTTCCCTAACCCTAACCCCCAGGGCATCCATTCTACCTGCATGAGTTGCTGGAGGATAGCTCGCTTCACCTGCCTGAAATCCTGAAGCCTCCAAGGGTAAGTAAATTCCTGCACGTTTTGTGATGTACACTCATGCGCATCCATTGCTGTTACGCTGTATTCACATGTGAGTGATAGATCTATAAATCTACTGCAGTGTTAACATGTAGTCATTTCTGCAACTTGGCCCCGTGTAATTAGAGTGTTTGAAAACCAAACTAAACTGTGACTTCTTCCTTTCACTTCAGAACCCTGAGCTGGTCGCCCGTCTTGAGAAGATTAAAGCTAAACTAGCCAATGAAGAATACAAACGGATCACAAGAAATGTCAATACTCAGGTACGTTTTTTGTTAATATTAAAAGCATCTTTGCCATTTCAGGGTCGATACACTGGAACGTATTGGGTGTGCTGTTGAAATGTTTGAATGTTTTTTTTTCATGGTGAGGAGTACAAACCATCCTCCTCCATGCCTGTTCTTAAAATGATGGGATGGTGATGTAAATGCAAATAAACAAATATAGATAGAATGCAATGACAACATAAAAATGACACATCAACTGTTTAGGAAAATTATTTGTTTGTGCAGTAGTTAAAACATTCACCTTTTACATGTAAAAGACCAGGAGTGGACACAGTGGAATTTAACAACGTTCTGACATTATATCATTAAATTGGAGAAGGTTATAATACTGGGAGATTTAAACCTTCATATTGATGATGCATCCTGTAACACTGCTGCTGAGCTCATCGCTATCACAGTCTTTTAACTTTAGGCAACATGTTTCTGGCCCCACACATACAAAAGGCCACACACTGAATCTTGTTTTCTTGAGTGACCATAACTGCATATTTTTTAATTTGTCATTTTACTTGGATCCTTCACCTCCTAAACTGATGATTCGAAGGCAGATTATAAACCAAGATGCTGCTGGAAGGTTCTCTGGCATGTTTGACCCTGGCATAGTGACGTCGACTCACTTATTTTGTCTCTTAACAACCAATATAAATCTATTTTAGATACAGTTGCACCTCTGAAACAAAGTATTGTCCATGCTTCAAATTTCTGTCCCTGCATAAATGAAAATATTCTAAATTTTAGGAGATATTGTCGCAAGTTAAAACGTTTATGGAAGGCTTCCAAGCTTGAGGTTCATAGTCTACATCTGAAGGAGTCAATTTTCTCACTTAACAACATGATAAAAAATGCCAGACCAGAATATTCTGCAAATCTTATAGAAATTATATAGAAATTTGCGTGTCATATTTGACAGTTCAATGTCGCCAGAGAGTCACTCCAAACAACTGGTTCCGAACTGTTTTTATGATCTAAGAAACATTTCTAAACTCAGACTACTGGTGTCAAAGGCAGAACTTGAGATCATTATTCATGTTTTTATTTCTTCTCGTTTGGATTGTATTAACGGTCTTTTTACTTGTTTCAACAAATCAGCTTTGGATGGCCTTCAGACTTTACAGAATGGTGCGGCAAGACTTTTAACTGGCACTAAGAAGAGGTCACATATTTCTCTAGTTTTGGCTTCTCTTCATTGGTTGCCAGTAAATTTTAGGTTTCATTTTAAAATTTTAGTTTTAACTTTTAGAGCTCTACATGGTGAAGCTCCCCAGTATATCTCTGACCTGTTGAAACCTCATGCATCTTCCCAAGCACTTAGGTCTTAAGGTCAGAAGATACCATTTGTCCACGTACTAGGTTCAAAACACGTGGGGATTGGGCTTTTCAGGCACCAAGGCTGTGGAATTCTCCTCCGTTGTCTTAACCCTGTGTAGACTCCATTGACTCTTTTAAAAAGCAGCTGAAGACATTTATATACAAACGAGCTTTTAATAAATTTTTTCATTATTTTATATTATTATTTTATTTATATTTCTGGTTTTATTGTGAAGCACTTTGTGATTTTTATCTATGAAAAGTGCTATATAAATAAATTTTACTTACTTAGCTCCTGCCTCACAACTCGGTGTATCCTGAGGCAATAGTAACTGCTGCTTGATCTGTGGCTTTTTGTCAGACTCAGGGCCCACAATGTTGTTTCCTTGTAGCCGTTTCCTTCAACGCCGGTTTTGATTTTTGTGAAGGAGACGCTCTCATGACTCATCGAGTGGTGATTAGCTGATTGGTGTCATGCCGTCTGTTGGCATCACATTTTTGGACCCCCGACAGAGTAGGTAGTAAAAAAAGTACCTGGTACCAGGGACTATCACCTAATGGAAAACCCTAAAAACCGAGTACAACTGAGTGGAGCCCAGCCAAGTAGGTACTAGTGGAAAAGGGCTATTAGTGCCGTTTAAAGATAACTGGGATGAAATGATGTTGGCATCCATGT
The DNA here is from genome assembly GCF_013358895.1 of Oreochromis aureus. NCBI lineage: Eukaryota > Metazoa > Chordata > Actinopteri > Cichliformes > Cichlidae > Oreochromis > Oreochromis aureus. The sequence goes on from NC_052955.1 coordinate 35,723,676, forward strand.
GTGATACACTATATTGCCAAAAGTATTCGATCGTCTGACTTCATACACATGTAAACTTGAGTGACATTCTTTTCTTAATCCATTTTGTTGGTTCACCCTTTGCAGCTATATATAAATGGTAAATGGTAAATGGACTGATTCTTATATAGCGCTTTTCTACTCTCCCGGAGTACTCAAAGCGCTATATAACAGCCTCAACACTTTTGTGAAAGCTTTCCACAAGGTTTAGGAGTGTGTTTCTGAGAATTTGTGACCATTCTTCCAGAAGCACATTTGTGACATCAGACACTGACGTTGGATGGGAAGGTCTGGCTCACAATCTCCACTTTCATTCATCCCAAAGGTGTCCTATCAGGTTGACATTAGGACTGTGCAGGCCAGTCAGGTTCTTCCACAGCAGACTTGTTCATCGCTCATTTTTACATTTTACTATAAAACTTAAAATATTGAATTGAATCCATGTCTTTATGGACCTTTTCTGTGCACTGGTGTGCAGTCATGATGGAACAGGAAGGGGCCATCCCCAAACTGTTCCCACAAAGGTGGGGGCATGAAAGTGTCTAAAATGTCTTGGTATGCTGAAGCTTTAACTCCTTCCTTTTACTGGAACTAAGAGGCCAAGCCCAACTCATGAAAAATAACCCCACATAATTCACTGAGCTCCTGACAGCGGCTCATTCTTTCACAAATTATGAAGACGCAGTCTGCATGATTTGGTGCTTGATTTTATACACCTGTGGCCATGGATTGATTGGAACACCTGAATTCAATGATTTGGATGGGTGAGTGAATACTTTTGGCAGTATAGTGTATGTCCTGCCACTCCCCACTGCACTCCAATGCTTGAATACTGTGTATCTGCTCAATGTTTTAAGGGTCTTTTAAATTGTTCTCATTCATTTATTTAAAATGATGCATTTTTCCAAAGACAGGGAAAATGTGCACATTTTTTCCAAAGTGCTGATTTTGATTGTGGGGTTCACACACAAATTATCTTTTGAAAATATTTAACATTTTTCTTTTTTTGTTTCATTTTCCAGGAAATCAACCGCCATGGCGTGCTGTCAGATTTCAGACAGCAGGGTGAGTGTACTGTTGAGTATCTCATTATAGAGGCTGGATTGTGCATCCTAAGCTTATGTTCCTTCTCTCCATGCAGTGCGGTCAGTCAAAGCAGTTGTGGTCACCATATTCAACTTCCTGGTTACAATAGTTGCTGCTTTTGCCTGTTCCTACATGGGCAGTCAGTACTTGTTCACTGAGACTACAACGGTAAGAGAAGCAGTCCTGCTGCTGTCTGTCCCATTATAAAACTTGTATTTTGTGGCGTTCTTGTTTTGCTTTACTGAAGTTGTTTCCAACATTTGTTTTGCAGCGGGTGATCTCAGCGGTGATCGCCGCATCGGTAGTTGGGCTTGCCGAGCTGTATGTCCTGGTCCGGACCATGGAGGGAGACCTAGGGGAACCATAGCAGCTGTTACCTTTGGAATCAACACCTTGTATGCAGGAGTCTGTAAGGCAAACCTCTGGCAGCCGCAGCCAGGCCCATGGTTCAGAGCAGAACGCTCACTCTGAAACCTCTGTGATCCTTCTTTCTTTTTGAATTGCTCCAGTAATTATTGATGAAAAATTAAAACATCCTGAGAATTTTTAAATAGAAATGGTTCCAAGCCCCAAAGTATTTGTTCTTTGACATTCTGCATCCCTTTCTAGTGAAATCAAAATACTCAAAATACTTTGTATTTATTTCCCAGGTTTTTGTTTTTACTCTAAAACTACAGTGCAGTTTTTTCCTCTCTGCTGTGTAAAATGAATGATGAGGTTCTTTTCTGCTCTGAGATGTAATCATATTTCATAAATATGATTTTTATCAAATAAATCATCTAAAACAGTCCATTCATCTCAGATGTCCATTTGTGGATTTTCTGCCTGTTGCTGTTGGTAGATCACAACCAAAGGGGGGAGCCCACAGAAGACAAAAGAGCAGCTTGAGGTGGCAACGGATGACAACCTTTAAAAAAAAAAAAATCTTTTGGGGGGCATTTGGCACATGCACAATAAACAGTGAACTATAGCTTAATTTAGATCATGCAGTCCAGTAACAAATAATCCGGATAAATGTCCCAAAGCATTTTAAGAGGGCTGCCAAGTGGGGAGATTTGCATCTTGGACACCTGCACGCATTAAATGTGGTATTACCTCGATGAAAGCATTGATACTCAAAGTTCTTAAAACCAGCACTGCTGCAATGTTGGAGGGGGCTGAAGCCTATTTCACATGGCGTAGGCCAAATGGTACGCTTTGGACAAGTTGTCGGTACCATGAAGTCTTCGTTGCACTTACAACTTTTCAGATATATAACCACCTTCAGCTTTTTATTATTTCATCTATGAAAACTTGGGCAGCACAAAAGTGATGTGACCCAACAGATGAACATTGTCTCCTGACACTGAGAGAGTCTTATTTTCCACTACGTCAAAACCAGCCAACAAGATTAATATATTTGGCAGATCCAGTGCATATACAGAGAAAACTCTAACCAACACTGACAAATGCAAGTTAACAAAAAAAAAAACAATCAAAAGAAGCTAGTATACTGACTTTAAGTAATTTGGCTCGTTGTTTTGCCACGAGGATGTCCTTGTGTTGACTTTTCTGGAAAAGTCACCATCTGTGGCCAGTAATAAAGGTCAGTCATAATGTTTACTGGATGGTTTCCACCTGACAGATGTGCTAATAATAATGTCCTTATCTGTGATTACTGTATCTGGTTTAAAGTGGAATATCAAGCCGAACAACACGTAAACAACCGATTACTGTCCAGTACAGTAGCTGTGCTTTAAGATCATCATGCTGAGAACAATAACGCCATATATCCTACAACACAGAAGATCCTTTTTTACTGATCCCCTCTCCAGATACGGTTTCATAGTCCTGTAAATTATGCCCCCGTCAAGTTCTGTCATATCTGTGGAAGGATTAAAAGATGTGACTGCATCCTGGAATACCAAAAAAAAAGTCTCTTCCTAAGATCTGAGATTTGACACCAGGATTAAAGGTTTATTGAAAGATTATTTGGTATTAAAGATGATTATGATATGCAGAGATCTCTGTCCAGCTCTGGACGAACAGTGGGCACTCCCGTCTGTCATATTTGCCTCTGTATTATGCCTCTAATGTAATATTTCAAAACCTAAATCCAGGTCAAATTACAGACGAGGTAAGCTGATAGACCCAGAGCTCTGACTTTAATTTAGTTCTTATTTTGCTTTCATTTTTCCCCCTTCCCCTTAGTCCATGTAAACCCTGTGATACTTACAGCACAAAGAGATATGATAAAAATATATTTTGATTTAGAAAATAATTATTCCCGTCGTGGTATTCTACCACATCATCACATCATCATTTTAATCTGGATGTTTTGAAAAATAATACTCTTGGGGTTACAGCATTAAACATGTCATGGTTCAGCAGGAGAACAGGAGCTGAGGAGAAACCATGATATATACAGCAGTATCTCTCTGATGGAGAGATCTCTCAGATCTGACCATAGGTTATACAACTTCTGCTATTAATACATTTTCAAAATGTCATGAGCTTTGTGTATTTGGCTCTTTAAAAAAATTGTTAATAAGAACAAAAGTTTCATTAAAAATGCCGATAGGATATCAACATATCCTGTTGGTATAAAGGGCTAATTGTGTGATTCAAGTAGTTTTTGGTTTTGTTTTGTTTTTTTTTTTAGCTCTTGCCAGATTTGTTCTGTCAGACTGTGCTTGAACTAAATACATTATAAAAGATACTGCTTTGGCTGATGACTTTATACTGTCTATGATATCACTGACAAAGGTATGAAACAGTTAATAACAACTATCAGTTTCAAATAGTTAGCCAAAAATAGCCCAATTAATAAAAAGTACAGATGCTAAAACTACCTGACAAATGTCTAGAAAAAGAATATAACCTAAAAGCTGTGGTTAGCTGCTAAAACTAATGGATAAATATTAAAATCACTTAGTTGGAATTAGGTAACTATTAGCCAAAGTATCCTAATAGCTAATTGTTATTACCTAAAGCCATGCTATCCCCTAAAAGTAATAGGTAACTGTTAAACATAGCTAGACTTAGCCCACTAACAGTTAAACACTAATAAATGGGTTGAAGAAATGATTGCAAAAGTTGTTTAATAAGTAAAACTAGCAGATATGATATATTCACATTGCCTACTAACAGTAATGTATGAATGCTTAGTTAGCTAAAAGAAGCCAAACTGTTACTTGGTTAAATAAAACTGCATGATAAAGCATTAGCTGTAGCATATAATGGTCGAAAAGGATATAATAAGTGACTTGATTATAAAAACTTGACTGATTTAAAAACTGACACTTAAATTTAATAAAAAATACTGACAAAAAGTATGTTACAAGTTTATGAGGCTTCAAGTTTGGGAATTACAGTGGTGCAAACTAATGGGAACTTTTTCACTTTAACCTATGATGTTCGCTAAATATTATTTATTTTCAAAACTAGATAAAATAATTGGGTTTTTTGGTAATATTAGTACTATAAAGTAGTTCCAGCCTTGCAAGCAACAATATTAAAACACAACATACAGCTAACAATAATGAATAATAATAATTTCAATAAATTGATATTTTCTGCATATTTTGGTAATAATGCCTTTGTATTGCTACTGAACAAAATAAACTACACAACTGAACAGTTATGTGAAAATATGATTTGCGGTTGTATTATTTGATTATACAAAAACATGAAACAAGCTTCATGTTAAACTGTCATATGTGCGTACTTCCAGCTTCACAAAATGCAGTTTATACTATCAGAAATTTTAAAAAACTAACTTTAAAAAATTATTTTTAATTTTTAATTTGTATTAGATTTTAAAAATAACAAATTCTATTAAAATAAAAACAAGAACGATTGTTTTTAACAAGTAACGGTAAAATTCAAAACTATGATCAGTTGCCTCAGTTTATTCCCTAAAATATACAAGACATAATTCAAAACATTAAATACACAATAGGACAAACCAGCATCGTAACAATTCTACTCTACTTCACAGTATTACAGCCTTGTCTGAAATTCATCAGCTTTAGTAAAACACAGGACAGATTTTGATACACTCATCAGAATTCAAGAAAATTGGTAACAATAGCAGCGTTATAGATCAGGTCTGAGATATATCCCATCGAGGTCTGTGGTCCCAGTTGTGGGTGATGATGGTGGTGGTGGTGGTGCTGTCCCTGACCTTGAGAGATTTCCCAGTACACTGGCTGAGGGTGGGAAGGGACAACCTGGTCTACTGAGGCATGACCTCCACTTCCAGTGCCTCCGCTGCACAGGGCCTGATGAGGTCCAGATGGAGCCAAGCTCCGGGACTTGAAGTTCCTGAAGGCTTGATAGGAGCATGTAGATGCAGTGTGGTGAGGCTGCCTGGTGATGGACTGATGAAACGAACCAGGAATGAAACCAGTGAGTGAGGCTCCTAAGTGCTGTTGCTGCTGCCCGTGGTACTCCTCTTCCCAGAGACGAGACTCGGAGGGTTTGGAGCAGCTATGAGTGGACTGCTGATGGAGGGATGAGGAACATGGTGGCGATGACATGGGGTTACTGTAGATTTGCATCCAATCTGAGTAAATCTGCGGTACCTCCTCACAGGAGTGGCTCTGGTCTGGCCTGAACATGTCTGCCAGAGTGTTTGAATACGTGGAAGTCGTGGGGCCGGTGGAGGGATCCACAAAACCTCTAACTCCAAGGACGGACTTGGTGGACTTGGAGAGTCTACCGGTCTTAATACTTCTAGCTCTTCTGTTTTGGAACCACACCTGTGGGAAATGGCAATATTTATAATGAATTAGTCGTACATAGCCAATTTCAGTTTAAGCATTCACATTCTGCTCAGGGTACCATGTTCATCAAAACAAATACTGGGGTTAGATAGATTTTTTGGGTTGTAATTTTCCTAAAAAGAAGAAGGTCTTGGTAAATGGACTGATTCTTATATAAAGCTTTTTTACTCTACTTGAGCACTCAAAGCATCTTAAACAACATGTCACATTCAGCCATTCACACAAGCACTTTTTGTGCACCTAAATGCTTTCTTTCTAATGTTCACAATCCAATAAAGCATTGTAGAGCAACTTGGGGTTAGTACCTAATTTCCTTACACCCTCTCTCGACACACTTTCACCCTCTTTTGTGACTTTGCATACAGGCTCTGCTAGATAGTTCAGCTAATAATGCTGAATTATTTAACAGTATTTACAGAAATGAGTGGAGGAAACTTTATAATGCTGTTTGACACGTTAGCTCCGGTCCTATGCTGGGGTAACATTGAGATTTTGCTAACATTATCACACATGTGACATGGTTAAGCTGTCTCAATGACTTTGATTGGAGTTTTCATGTGTGACAAAAAAGTTTATTACACATAAACATTTACTTCATAAAGGAACACAGAACATGGACAGAAATATTTAGAAGGAAAGAAGGCAGAAGAATCCTTGGTAATTATAAAAGAAAGAGAAAATGGGTATCACATCATCCTCTGCCTGTCTAAAACAGACTTAACTTCAGGTATGACTATCCTTATATGAGTCATATATATATAGTCTATATATAGTCATATAGACTCATTTGTTATTATTTTAAGTTCTTTAATGATTTTGATTTTTAATTGAGGAAAAGAAAATCTGTATCATTTATAAAGAATAGCTACAAAATATGTACTGAAGATATTTTTTTTGCTGTAGTGGTCCAAATTATTGTCTCTGTGGTCCAAAGGAGACCTATTCTCTGTGGGTTAATCGTGACCAACAACAAATCAGTCAAGATAGTGTAAATTAAGTTAAAGTAAGTAAATTGTTTCATTACAGCCACTTTAAATAGGCTAGGAGAACCTTGGAGTTTCAGACTGAACATCCGACCAGCAGCCTCACCTGTATCTTGCTCTCGGGCAGGTGTGTGTGTGCAGCCAGCGTTTCCCGCAGGGTGATGTCCGGGTAGGGGGTCACAGCGAAGGCCTGCTCCAACTCAGACAGCTGGGCACGGCTAAAGATGGTCCTCTTCCTTTTCCTCTGACCCTCCATCAAACTGATGCCTCTGTCTGGCTCCGGAGAGGATACGGCACTCCCACTGCGGGCATCTTCCAATTACAATGCAAATATCAAGAAAAATGTCAAACAGTTGGAAAAATAATGGTCTATAATAAATAAATAAACAGCCTTTCAGAAAGGGAAATCTTGTTGTGGTGATGGAAAATATCACAACTCATAAACTTATCAACATTTAGGTTCTTTTGTGTTTGACCGTGGATTGTAATAATAACTATTATTATCATTATTATATTATAATTATTATTATTATTATACTTATTTATTAACAGGAAGTTAAAGAACCAAATTTTTTTTTTCATAATTTAGAAATTATTATCTTATAGAATACATTTTATTATAGCCTCGAACCTAGGAATATGTGTTAGCCTACATGTGTATCTGTTAAGAATTTAAAAAAAATTATAATAATAACTTTTAGATTTATTTTCTCAGCCATGTTTACTTTTATCCTATTAGATTATTTTATTGTAATATACAATATAATTCAACCATTCATTGCGTTTTGTTGAGAAAAGCTGATTCCATGAAGCAGCCGGTCAGAAAGTCAAAAGTCTTTTTTCCTCTCTGTGACTCACCTTTTGAGTGCTCCTGTTCTCCAAATAATTCCTTGAAATCCACCAGGTCTTTCCGCTGGTTCTGCTTGAGTAAAGAGAAGTCCGAGTCCATGAACAGAGCCATAACTCCACACACACACACACACACACACACACACAAACACACCTCTGCTGCTCGCCTTCACCGATGCTGAGAGTTGAGGAGGAGTCAGGAGCTTCTTATACCGCGTTCAGATCAGATGGGACACCCAGCCCTCGGCATCCAGTAAATCTCCAATTACTCACTGACTTGTTTTCCTGCCTCTTTAAGTCCTCCTGACCTGCTCAGGCACCATTTATAGAGACATTTTTATAGGTCCTGATCAATGTTCCCTCTAATTTTTCATGTGTCTGAGCGAACACACAAACTCCCTGAGCGATCCCTTGGACCACTGTGAGCGACATCAGACGTGTGCACTGCGGTCACGCCAGCATCGAATCCATCCAAGTTACATGGTTTATTAAAATAATCAAATTACAGCATTTACATTTATGTTAGACTACTTTTAATTAACTGCTTTAGCCCACTTACAATGAAAATTTAAAAAATCTTGTTCATGACCTGTGTAGTATGTTAACACTATTGGAGGTAAAAATAACTTTAACTCCAATTTTGAAAACACAACTTTCTTTCTTTTTTTTTTTTTTTTCCCATAAAGCTCTGACTTGTATTATGAGTATGAGTCTGTGGTCTGGGAGAGAGTCCTGTAACTCTCTGTCTGCCAAATACAGTATATAATGACCAATGTTGGGCAATTAATTATATAGTTACTACTTCAAAAAAGTAACTCAGTTTGGCAAACAACAAAGTTTTTTGCAGCTATTTATTTTTTTTAATGCAGCCAAGGCGTTTTTAAATAAACATTTCAAACTATTTACAGAACAATCAGCTGTTCTGCATCAAATCTGATGCCACACAAATTATTTGTGCCACTCCAAAAAATAATTTCTGTCCACCATGAGATAAAGGAGAACAACAGCCTGATACCTGCAGGCCTGACAACAGGAGATGTATCACTCCTGTAACATTCAGCAGCCGCCTCATTGTTCTGACACACCAACAAAACTAATGACTACACTACACACTAACTACACAAGATTTGCGCTAAACGTCTCAAATCTCTCACATCTCAGAACACCGCCGTCACTCCTAAAACTTCCCCCCGTTTCTTAACAACTAGATGCCACGTTGCCATATCATTTTTTGATTGGTCGACCAATAGGAAAGGGTGGGGGTTTTTTGGTTTTGTTTTTGCTCACAGGCGGAGAGTGCTTTCGAGCGTTTTCCTTATAAAACGCCGTTTTTACCGTTTCTTCCCGCAGTAAATATAAATAACGATAGTATTCAGGAAGAAAACCAAACATTGCATATATTTTTACCATAACTCTGGTTTTACGTGGCCTATCAAGACAATTTAAAAACTGGTATAAAGTCCACACTTTCCGTCTGTCCTGCTCACATCTCCAATGGTTGTACACGTTGTCATTAACGTGGCTTCACTGCACATCAGCCACGCCGCTTTGCTAGCTAAAACACCGGTGTCGGCACATAAGGACGCTGTCATAGCCTGTCAACGACGTTGATTGGCTGCGTATATACGAATGTGAATCGCATTATTGGCTGGACTATAGGATAAGGTGGTATCGTTCTAATCCCATACAGGAGCAGCCAGTCACTTACTGACTAACACTGCAAAACAGAATTGTTAAAGTTTTAATTTTAATTTCAATTCAGGTTAGATTTTTTTTGTGCGCAACGCAGATTTTCTGTGCGCAGAGACCGTGCCAGCAGTGCGCAATTGCGCACGTGCGCAGCTTAGAGAGAATGTTGGTCCTGATAGAAAATTTCAAGTCCATCTTGCAGAAACATATATATATATATATATATATATATATATATCTCATACACAGGACATTAAATGATTCTGCATTTTTTCCAAGTAGGTCATTAGACTATTAAATTTGCTGCAGTCTTTATGACCTCTTTTTTTCCCCACCAAACAAAACATCTCATGTGATCTGAGATTATGAAACTTGATAATCTTTGTGTTCTGCCACATCGTCCTTCTCAAGCTAACAGCTAATGTGATAAATGTCACCAGTAAACTATGGCGTTATTTCGGTGCCACTATTCTGAGCGCACGTAAAAAAAGATTGCAAGTGCAAGTGTTGCATTTTGAGGAGAAATTTGTTTTGAGCGTACAAAAGCTGAATTTGAATGAACAAAATTCATTGCTGCGTGCAAAAAATGTATTTCTGTATTTGCGCTTATCCATATACACACACAATAGCACCCCCTCTCGCTCAGTTTTTTCATTTGCGCTTGCTCGCAATGTGTTGCTTGCGCTCACAACATTCTCTGCTGCAAGCGCTCAACTCTCTGTACACCGTTATAAGTGTGCCACAAAACCAACCAATCACAGACTTGGTTTCAAAAATTCTGATTGGCTCTTACGGTCTCCAATCAGCTCGCTAGCTGCTGCATTCCGGAAACAGTCCGAAATGTAGCTAAATCCAGCTAAACTCAATTAAACCCCAATTTGCGGATAATATCTTTAATTATTTTATTTTAAAATATATTATTTGTTAAGACTATCGTTGGTGTAGTATAATGTAGTTGCATTATACAACCATGCCAACTTACTCTCCAAATTATATTTGAGTAGCTCTCTTTTATGTCGTCGAATACTGAACAGCAGCACGAAAACAACATGTCCCGGCCACATGTAAGTAATATAAAATGATTTTGTACATTATTATTCGCTTGATAACTGACATTAGCTAATTTGCAAACTATGCAAACTTGCAAAATAATGTACCTCATGTAGTTCGTGTTATGGGTTGTTTATTTTTGTCTGAGATACGTCATTTCATTGTATTTTTCTAACTACTTGTCCATGTTTGCTGCTTTTAACAGGACATACTGAGACAGCAAATAATGCATAGACTCCTCTCTAAACTGGAAGCTGCTTTAAACCAACAACCACTAAATCTGGATTATTTGGAGTTCTTGACTCGTCATGAGCTTGTTCTGTTTGAATCTTTCTCTCAGCAAATAGGTGGTCTGTCAGAGATTACAGAGGCTCTACAAAACGTTCATCATCTGGTTCAGTGTGAAATTAACATCAGCTCTGTGGCCATTATTGAACTGGAAACAGAAGTTGGTCTGGGACCTGGCCACCCCAAAATCGTACTAGAGAGAGAAAAACTGAAGAACTTGTTGGACACTCAGCTGTCAGTCAGCTGCATCGCTAAATGTCTTGGTGTTTCAAGAAGAACAATCTTCAGGAGGATGCAAGAATTTGACTTGTCTGTGAGAGGAACATACAGCACAATGAATGACCAAGAGCTGGACAACATCATATCGGCTATCAAAAATCAGATGCCAAATGCTGGCTATCGAATGGTTCAAGGACATTTGGTTTCTATGGGTCTCCGTGTTCAGTGGTGGAGAATGATGGCCTCCATGCATCGAGTTGATGCTGTTGGGATCTTCACACGGATTACAGAACTAGGCTGTGTTGTGCGAAGAAGCTACTTGGTGCGAGGCCCTCTCTCCCTTGTCCACATAGACACAAATCACAAGCTCATAAGGTAAAATACCCACTTATATAGCTCTAATAAAAGTTGGGCAGAAAGATGCACGTTATACTTTAAATCTGTTTTAATCAACCTTATCTGATAGGTCTTTCAGTGTGTTTATAATATTTTAAAAAGCACTTCATAGAGTAATATTAAGTAAAAGGATTACAGGATGTGTAACAAAAGCAGTAATATTGTTAATTGTAAATTTTCTTGAGCAATTATTTACACTTTGTATATCGATATTTTCCATGATAACAAGCCTATCAACACATAATATGGTAAGTGCTCCTGAAAACTTAAAAAAAAAATCATGACAAGGGAACTAAAATATTAAGTCTCATTAAACTTATCCACTTTCACATATAAAAATGTTGGTATTATTTTCAGCACACCTGACAAGTGTCCAGTTTAAATCAGTGGCAAGTGTGCATACTGAAAATGTATTTTCAATGTCTTACATGTTCTGCAAATCAAGCCTTAGTGAGATTGTTTTCCTCTGAAACAGGTACAATGTTGTGATCTTTGGTGGAGTGGATGGCTACTCAAGGAAGGTAAAATTTAAACTGTTATGTAGAATATTTGGTAGTTTTGAAATGAGAGCTGTATTAGGTTATTTTTTTATGAACATCAATTATTCAGCAAGCCAACATAGTGGACGATTTGCAATTTAAAAAAAAAAAATTATAATCAGTTCTTTACAAAAAAAAAGGTTCAACTAAAAGGCCATTTTTATTTTTTGAGAAGTACTACCAATATTGATGTATAGACTACTCAAGCTTTGAATTATGGTTTTGAACATAGAACCGTACAATATTCCTTGAACACTTATTATGAAACTGCATTATTAACTGAAAAACTATACATGATCTGAAACCAGATCTTTAATTTTCCATTTGTTTTTACTGCAGGTCCTGTACTTGGATGCAGCAACTAACAGGGCAAAAACTGCATTCTCATTTTTCCTGAGATCAGCCCAGCTTCACGGCTTGCCATCAAGGTTTAATGCCCTGATCAAATTTATATGCTAGCAACAAGTTTCATTAAAGACAACTTCCTTAAAAATGTATTTTTATCATAGGGTTAGGGCAGATCAAGGAGTAGAAAACCTGGACATTGCACATTTCATGTTTGCCACAAGAGGAACAGGGAGAGCGAGTTTCATATCTGGAAAGAGTGTCCACAATCAGAGGTTAGTCTTTTGATGTCTTTTTTTATATTATTATTGACTGCATGGGTAGATTGTTGTAGCAGTTCTGATATTGATTTAAAGCATATAATACCATAAATCCGAATTCAAATGTATTTACAGAGTAGAACGACTTTGGCGTGATGTCTGGATTGCAGTCACTAGCAAGTACCATGATGTTCTTCACTCACTTGAGGAGGATGGCCTGCTTGACATTTCAGATGTCATTCATCTCTTTGGTGTCCACTACATCTTTGTCCCTCGACTCCGAGCAGATCTTGTCACCTTTGTTGGAGGATGGAATAATCATCCCCTCAGGACAGAAGGTGGTCTCACTCCTGAACAGCTCTGGTGTATAGGACATCTACAAGAGCTGGATGAGGGCGAGAGACTTGAGGTACCAGATCATAATTTTTTGCTCTTCTGAAACTCTGCTCTTCTGAAATTAACATATTAAACACTTGTGGCACATCTGCAAGATGCTTCTGGTGATTTTATACATTCTTGCCTATCAATTACCACTAATGTAAATCACAGTAAGAAGAACATGAAAACAAAGGCATTCTTTTTAAATTGTTGTATTTATTGGAAAAAACACTTACACAAAATAACATTACTCCCAAAAGTACCTATTCTGGAAAAATAACTATTATATATGTTTGTGGATTTGAAGGAGCTTCAGGATCCAGGCATTGACTGGGAGAGTGCTGTACTGCAAGAAGAATCTAACAGCACAGTTGTGGTTCCTGAAATTGAATGCCCACTGGATGAGGAAACCCTGGAGGGACTTCAGAGAACAATTAATCCCTTGGAACATTCAGAGTCTTACGGTCGTGACCTGTATATACAATTCTTGCTACTGGTGTCAAACCAACAGTGACACTTAAGATGGACGTGAAAGTCAACGCTCTTTTGTTCTCAAATACTAGATTTCTTTGCTGAAAGATTACGGATTACAATTCAGATTACAAGTAGACAATCAAACAAAGCACTTGCTTAATATCTATCAACGTAGGACCCTACACAAAGTTTTGAAGTCTTATCATTTTCATGAAACAGCTACGAACATCTTAACAGTTAATGTTTAGAAACATTTTTACTCATTTAGTTTCCAAATTACAAGACAACAATGTGTTAAACTCTGTGGAATCCACCACCATATCTAACTGCTGCACTCATTATGGTTTTAAACGCTGTGTAAGTGTCCAGATGCTGCACTGGAAAAGTCACAGTACAAGTGCATGCACTCACAACTGGGTAACAAATTGAGTGATCTCCCAGCCGCTCTTTACATTCGTGGTCAAACTTGCATGTTATTTTGAAATGTCTCTTTTCATCAGGAAGGATGGGAACATGGGACTGGCCGGTCATCCACTGGAGCACATGCTGGACAGCAAGAGACTCTGATTTTTCACCACCTGCACCACCTGTGTTTCCATCTGTGATGTTTGAAAATGTTTCTGAAGTCTTTTCTAAATAAAAAGCAATCTGGATTACAATGTTTTAAATTAACAACTAAGAATACTTCCTAGTGCCCTGTATGTTAAAGCAAAAATATTTAACAGATGCATACGGTATATATACACAATACTATAGGTATATACAGCTAATACTATATAGTACCTGATGCTTCAATCTCCTGCAAGAAATCCTGCAAAAAATTTATGATCTTCCTCTCAGTTCTCTCCCTAGATGTCCCCTTTTCACTGAAATGTGGTTGGCAGCTCATCATAATGAAATCAGCGTCTGGCTGTAAATAAGGAAATAAAGTAGATTATATTATAGATATATTGTTCATTCAAAACTAATAAATAAATACAGGATAACTACAGTACAGATAAGTGGACTGTCTTCGGATCAGACTGAAGCTGCTATGTTAATACTTACTTTGAGGATTTTCCCAGGCACAAACAAACTGTGGCAAGCTTCAGGATTTACAGCCATCAGGTTCACAAGACCATACAGTTCCATGCCCTTTCTGAGCTGCTGTAGCATTGGAATCAGTCTTGTTGTAGAGTGTAAGACAATGGCACTTAAAGAAAACAAAACAAAATGAAAAACTAGTTGGGGATGGGTTAATGATCTCACTGACTTTTTCTCGCTTACCGTATCATGCTTTCCTTACTATCCATCTTTATCTGGTTTGTGTATCCACAGGTGACAATTTCATCAGCCCACAACATCAGAGACTGTATGTCTGCTGCATCTTCAACCTGGAAATGTATAATGTGAAAGAGGAAATACAGAAGGTTAAAAGTGTTTAAAACACCATACTCATAATATATCATGTGCCAGAGCTAAACCAGGTGCTCACTTTGCTGATGAGCAGGAAGATTCCACATCTGCAACATCCTCCTTAGACAGACAGCTGAAATCAACCTCTCCTAAGCAGAGGAAATTGTAGCACCATTCTTTGAAAAAGGCAGGAGATGGGCCTCCTTGGGCGAGGCTGACTGCAATTATTTCACCAACAGTTCTGTGAAGACAAATGATTATAATTCATTTTCAGGTAACATTTACAAAAATATCGGATGCGTATTAAATGTAATACACAAAGCTCGTATGTAACCAACCTGAAGTTTTCATTATCAAGATCGGTCAGAGAATACTTGGGGTTTTTGCCCTTGTTCTCAGGTCCTTCAAAGAATCTGCTTTCAATACCTGAAATCATGTCTTTCATACAAAAAATATCCGCATTTTTAAGTTATCCATTATTTTTTGACACTAGGACAAAACAGGTAATAGGCAACTCACCACTCAAAAACTCTTTCCTAAGTGCTCCTGTATCCACGCCTGCCTCTCCAATGAAAACCACCCTAAGAACACTGGTGGGAGATGCAGATTTTTTTCTATGCCACTGGAGAATGCCTCTGTCTGGAAGGTCTTCTCTGTCCACACACAACTTAAATTCTGTTGTGGTGTCGACTTATTGTTCAAGGCAACGCAATACATCTTCCACGCTTAACAAAAACAAGGTAGAAAACATCCTAAGTTCTCAAAGAAAAATAATCATCTTTAGATTAAAAGAGGCTACCACATTAAACGTGATTAGAAATTATCGCAGCATGTTCTGTGCAACAATCTTTAACCATAATTTAAAGTAGTGTGATCATAAAATGTTTTATATGAAATTAAAACCCAGCTATTGTTTAAAAGATCTTACACATAATTTAAAAAAATGGTCCTGCATTATAGTGTGTATATGAACTATAATAGAGCAAAGATTACCTGTCGGTTGTGCATACTGAAGTTTGAGTTGGTGTGCATGTAGTTTGGTCATTTTCTTCAGGCACCATGCATTGAAAGCTGTTGACGAAACAAAGTAAAAAAAAAGAAAAAAAAAATACATATGTTTGCGTGGACTGTTACTGATTAACATTTTTTCATAAATGGCTGAAAAAAGATTACCTATCCCCACACAGACTTGCGTGGACTGTGATCTCATCTTCAGGAAAGTCCTTAGTGCATATTGGACAAATAACCTACAATTTCAAAAAGGGGGTACATGTTATGCATAGTGGGAAAAAGATCATTACCGATACAAAATTTATT
The DNA here is from genome assembly GCF_013358895.1 of Oreochromis aureus. Taxonomy (NCBI): domain Eukaryota; kingdom Metazoa; phylum Chordata; class Actinopteri; order Cichliformes; family Cichlidae; genus Oreochromis; species Oreochromis aureus. The sequence goes on from NC_052955.1 coordinate 35,739,728, forward strand.
GTAGTTACTATGGTTTTTAGTAATTTGCTAGGTTTACCTTGCATTTGCTTTTCACAATGCATAACTCAGATTCCTGCAGAATTAAAAAACTGTAATTGTGATACTATATTATTTAATTAAAATTGCTCATTTTGACTTCATCAGAATTGTCTCACCTCATCATCAGTCTCATCAGGAGAGAATTTTCCTTTGCACGTATTGATGTGTACTGCAAGCATCTGCAGAGGCATAACTTCATTACACTGGTAACATAACTTCTTTGGCATCTTTGAAAAGTGCTGTGAGTCGGGAGGTAGAGGAGATGTGTCTAATGTTTCCTGAAGAGGTACAATGTAAAAAGTGGATTTGCCACCTCCTGACACAGCTTTCAGTGTTTTGACAGAATATCCTTCTGTTTCAGGTGGAATTACAGTGAGCTTTCGTCGACCACTGCCACCTTTATTGACAAAAAGATAGCACATACAATCAAGCAGCAAAAGTATCAACTACATAATTCTACTGCAGTATGAGCACGCAAGAATGCCAAAAACACACATAAAAACTGAATTTACAACAAACCTGTTGCCTTATGCAAGAGCCATCCTCCACAAAGATATTCCATTTTTGGAAAGGTTTCTTCCAGAAGTCTTGAAATCTTAGTTAAAAACACAGTTAAGCAGAGTGGAACACTAAATGGACTGTGGCATATGATTCAGGCTAAATGCGTCTGCCAATGACTTATTTTAATACTGACTATACAAACTTACCTCTGCATGGTCACCATCTTCTGGAAGAGACACTGTTTGTCTCCCCATGCCAGCTTGTAGGAGTTCAAGCTCCTCAGCTGGCAAAGGAGTGTAGGATGTGTTTTTTGACAGCAAATAAAAACTGAGGCCTGTGGTCTTACTGCCTGCCTTGACAAGCTGCTTAGTAGATGTAAAACATCTCTTTTTACCACGGCTCAAGTTTGATTTGAAATGTCCTGGAAATGATCTGTGTGATGAAAATGCATGAGTTTAAAAAAATGCAGTGTTGCATAACATAAGGGTTATTGTTTAATAAAGTTATTAAATATGACACCAGTCCTTAATAGGACATTTTAATTTAAAAATCAATGTTGATAAATCGATAAACCAAATAACTGTAACAAAAAAGATTGCAAAAAGTTTAGAAAAAAAACACACACAAAAAAAGCTAACACCTTGTCATCTCTTGCTGGATAGTCAGAGTTCTAGGCTCCGGCTGCCCACTCTCTGTTGGCCTCCCTGAAGGATTTGTGGATATGTTGTTAAGCAGCAAAGACACCAGATTTCTTACTGCTGACTCAACTGCACCATTACCCTAAAAAGCATGATTGGGATACACTGCCTCAGTAAGACAACTACGCTGGTAATTACCCATTAGGCTAGCTTAAACTCTACAGCTGCATCTGTAACTACAATTTCACAGCATATTAAACAGAAAGGACAGCAAATTACTAAATTCACACAAAAAAAAATTAAACTCACCTGATACTGTGGTGTAGTATTATTTGAGCCATTGTTTGATTCTGCCATCTCTTCTTTGGCTGCAGAGTAAATCAAAACTCCCTCTATCTGCAAGAAGCAAGGCTGAGTGGACAGTGTTTCCGGTGTCCGGAATGCAGCAGCTAGCGAGCTGATTGGAGACCGTAAGAGCCAATCAGAATTTTTGAAACCAAGTCTGTGATTGGTTGGTTTTGTGGCACACTTATAACGGTGTACAGAGAGTTGAGCGCTCGCAGCAGAGAATATTGTGAGCGCAAGCAACACATTGCGAGCAAGCGCAAATGAAAAAACTGAGCGAGAGGGGGTGCTATTGTGTGTGTATATGGATAAGCGCAAACACAGAAATACATTTTTTGCAAGCAGCAATGAATTTTGTTCACTCAAATTCAGCTTTTGTACGCTCAAAATAAATTTCTCTTCAAAATGCAACACTTGCACTTGCAATCTTTTTTTACGTGCGCTCAATCTTTTTTTACGTGCGCTCAGAATAGTGGCACTGAAATAACGCCATAGTAAACAGTGTGGCTGTACTTGCAGAGTATATCTGAACACTGAAATAAACTAGTGAGCACACTCAGAAAATAAAGTACCTTATTGAACTAAAATATATCTCTGCCCTGAGACCTAGTGTAACTCAAATAGGTTTAATCAGTTTTTGCTCACTGAAAGCGCTCACTACCTGCAACAGTCACACTCCTCCTAAAATACTCTGTTTATGTGGCTTATAAAGATAATGTTGTGGAGGTAAACACAGACGACACGAGAGCTCTCGATTAACACTCCTCGTTTATTCCTCATCACAACACAACTGAACACTTTTCCCTCCAAAACATAGCAACAACACTTCCCGAGAACTGGGTATGAGTGGAGCCCTCCAGTGGTCCACCACAATGTATTATTATTACTGAAAAGAAAATTCTCAAGAGGCCTCCTGCAACTAGACACGTTTGACATAAAATAACTCACCTGCTTCTTCAGATATCAGTGAGGCAGGTTCAGTGTCAGGTGTGTGGGTGTGGGGTTATATGAGTGGGACAGCTAAGCCTGAGCCAGAGGTTTGATCTGTTGGTTCTGGCAGCAGGCCGGCAGATATGTGATTTAGTATACATATGTACAGAAGGTCTGTCTGCACTAATTACATGTTGGCTAAAGGATAACAAACACATTATTTTCTGTTAGAAATTGGGTAAGCTAGCTAACACTGGGGAAGTCAAGTAGTTTCTTTCATGTACACTTCGGTACAAGTTTATTTCCACCTGTCTCTTTTCCTACCGCTCTAAAGCTCAGCGTCAGTTAGGAGCGCGTGCACCTGGACTAAACCAATTCATGAAATAAGGAGGGGGGAGGCGGGGTCAGAGGCTGACTGGATTTACTCTTTGTTTCGAAAAACAAAACAAAACAAAACCAATATTAGGAAACAAACACCTTTGAAGCAAACAGCATTTATGGTCATGTATGGAAGCCATATTGATGGATTAATAATTTTTGTAAAAAAATAAAAAAAATAATTACGGGCCCTTAGAATCCATAATTTTTCTCCCCCTGACGACGCCCATGGGAATATTTGTTTGAATTCTAAATCCCCCTGTAGGGGATTTGCTTATGTAAGAAAAATAATGAACTTTTCGCTTCAGCCCTATTTCTGAGAGTGTACAGGTGTTAGGGCCATGTTTTTGTTTAAAGCTTGTTCTCAGGTGAGAACACAATATATGTAGATGCCTTAATTTCCATTACACAGTTTGGTGTCAACACTAGTTGGATTCAATTCAGTTTCAATTCAGTTCAATTTTATTTATATAGCGCCAAATCACAACAACAGTCGCCTCAAGTTTATATTGTAAGGCAGACCCTACAATAATACATACAGAGAAAAGCCCAACAATCAAATGACCCCCTATGAGCAAGCACTTTGGCGACAGTGGGAAGGAAAAACTCCCTTTTAACAGGAAGAAACCTCTGGCAGAACCAGGCTCAGGGAGGGGCGGCCATCTGCTGCGACCGGTTGGGGTGAGAGAAGGAAGACAGGAGGACAGGACAGTTGGACATTGGAAAGACCAAGTTACCAAAAATAATCTTATTATTTAGTCTTTTTCAGTAACTTGTGCTGATTTTGTCCAACCAGGTCAAGAGAAGCTGAAGTCCCAACTATCCTGGGGTGTCACATAGTGGGTTTTGTCTTCTGCGTCTACCGTTACATTGCTCCTACAGTTCCCATGAGATAATTTACCTTCTAGAGGTGAGGCACAGTCCACATTATGAGGTTGGATCATGGTTTGTTCATGAGTTGGGCATCCCTTTGTGTTTTGCACTTGCTTTTTCTCACTTGCTGTTTTTTTTTTTTTTTTTTTTTTTTTGCTTGCTTAATACTTATACTTAATCTTTTACTCAATTGTCAGGCTAATGTGGTTAAAAACTACATAGTTAGGTTTAGAAGAAGAACATGGTCATAACAATAATCCTGACCTGCCAGCTGTTATAATTTAGGAGAGACAGAAGCACAGCACTATGGCTTTCTGACCAAGTAACACTGAAAGTCTATCCAGTTAGCTGGAACTTCCAAGCAGAATCGATCTTTAGGTAATATATTAGAGCTTGTACGATGTGGAGGAGCCTAAAATCATATCATACACATGGTATAAAATCTCCACACATTGCAGATGGTCTGAGCTGATGTTGTCCTGCTGCAATCAGCTCCAACCCTGGAAGAGACACTTAAAAACCACACAGACCCAAACAATCACACAACTTTATGGATTCACGAAAGTCTGATCACATGATCACCTATTTGCAGTTGTTATGTTTTATGTTACTCTTTCATTGTAACTTGAGTGACCATAAATTTAGCGTTGCTTAGTTCCCAATGAATCCAGGATAGAAAAAAACTGCAACATATAAATTTCACTGTTTATTTAAATTCATTTCACTTGTGTCATAATACAGAAGTAGATATTAAGAAAAAAACAGTTTCCCCAGAGAAGTAAAATTTCTTGATGTTGTTTTCCATATTTCGGCATCATCTTAGTGTCATCCAGCATATGTGGATTGAAAGATTGCTCAGCATCATAACAAAATATCATTTTATTTTCTACAACATTGCGTCATATATGCCCTAAACAGTCGGATGTACAGCCTTATGGGCTGTGACATTTCTGAGACATACCTCCTCTCCACAGGTGCGCAAGTTGAAATTAATATGGAGGTTAACCTACAAGCATGTGTGACGATAGTGAACACAGCAACATTTCTGCTCTCTCTCCAGTATATCTCAGCCATACACACGAATACTCATACACAAAGTAAAAACCTAAATAAAAACCACACACACACATACACACAAACTGCTGACCGCTATGTATGAATCCATCTTCATGACTGTTCATACACAGCATGGATGAAACACTGTCCACTCTGTCAGTGACCCAAGCTGTGAGCACTTCCCCTCTGGGCTGCTTCTCCTGCAGCAAAGTAGAGGATTGTTTATTTATCCACCACTAGGAGGCAACCTAGTCCTTCCAAAGTGCCAGCTCTGTCCACCAGCCCTACATGCAGAGGCCTCTGCCTGACAGCAAACCAGAAATCAGCTGATAGCATGTTGATGTTTTCAAAGAGGTCTTTGAGCGTCACTCGAACTTGCGCAGGTGGTTGTAGAGGGACTGCACGTAGGTGAAGACGCACATGGGGTCTGGCTTACGGCCCATGATCATCATATCGTCCACCTCGATCAGCCGGTCGCAGCCTGCCTTCGCTCTGGAGGTGGAGATAAAGGAAGACAAGTTGAGAAAAGGGAAGGCTGGAGAAGTGGCACCAGGGGTATTTCAAAGAGTGAACTTTCTAACCGAAGAAGAAGATTGAAGATTTTCTTTAAAAAAAAAAAACTCCTTCAGTTTATACTTAATTTCTTTACCTAATTATTACCTAATTATTGATTTTATGAGTTATAGGACTGAACTGTATCATGCAAAAAATACACAGCAGCCAGTTGAGTTCTGAAACTGTAAATCTGCTGAAAATTGATTTTTAACAAACATGTTTTGTTACAGTTTCTTACAGAATGACATGATGGATGTAATCATCCTGATATGTGTATTCACTGTCCTGTAAGTCTCAGATCTCTTTAAGAGGTCAAGTCTAAAGCTGGTCACTGAACCCAATGAATAATGCTTTTCAGTCAAAACAGCGTAATTCTGCTGTAGGCACAAAATAAATTTGTCTTTAATCAAGTAGTATTTAAGCTCAATGCACGTCCACGCTGTAGGTCTGTGTAGTGCAGTGGGATAATAAGCTGGGCTTTATGAAGCCATTCGGTCAGGGAAAAGGAATGCACACCTTTCATCAAATGTGAAAAAGGGAGGGGAAAAAACATGGAGAAACAAAAAGGACTGGATCTGCAGGAATAATGATCGTTTAAAACGCGTGGATTTGGGTCTTTGTGGAGAGCTATAAAACAAACCAAGAGAGAAAACCCATTCAGAAACATCCAACCACAATAAAGCGGACATGCATGGCTGATAGAGTTAAGGCTCATAAATCTTTTAAAGCCACATTAGCAGAATCCAGACACCACAACTGAGCTCCAGCTAACTAATAACTGTTTGTGTTTGTAAGACAACAAGAGTGGGAGGAAGTTAAAGGAAAACTGTGACATCTGGGCTAATTTATGTCAAACATAATTAACTTACTGTACATTTAACATGCTGAGATGGAGCTCCTGGGTTCCTTGCAGTTTCTCTGAGTGCTGGGGTGAGTCTGAGTTCACACACACACACACCTGCTTTTACAGATGTGCTCACACTCTCTGATCAGTTAGTCAAGTGCATTTGGTTATTGGTTACTATCTACCCTCCTCCTCCTGTGGAAGGGAATTTTTTTTACAGTACTGCAAAGAGCCGCGTGAAAACGTATCTTTTTTTAGTGAATTAACCTTCCATCAAAGCAAAATGAAAGGAAATATTTTGGTTTCACAAAACTAAATGAAATACTGAAATGAAAAATAAAAAAATAAAAAAACAGAATGAAAATGAACAGAATGTTTGAGACAACATAATAAACATTAAAATGAAATAAAAAAAAAACATTCTTGTAGTGTCTTATTAAAAATAAAATATACGTGAATGTCATTAAGAATATAATTTAAGACCTGGTAAGGATGACAAACATAATGTCTCTGTGGTCCAAAGGAGGCCTATTCTACATATAATATGTAAAACCTAAGAATTGACAGAAGGTGTATTTTTTAAGCTTCTGAAGCAGCACTGTGTCATATCTTCAAAAAAAAAAAAAAAAAAATTAACAAAAGGCCTGCCATTATATCCACAGCCTATTTTCATATTGTTATCACTCACTCTGCAGTTCCAAAGGCCAGCTCAAAGTTGTGCCTGCGATTGGCCGGTGACAAAGAGGTGTAGTCAAACTCGGTCGGAAAGAAAGAGTGAACCAGGGCACAGAAAGCCATCCCATCACTCCAGCTGGATGAGAAGTTCTGGATGTCGATGTTCTGAGGACAGGAAGACATGATGATGAGTGTGTGAGAGAACTGCATTTAGGAGAGCAGTGAGAGGTAAAAGATAGACATATGACTTGTTGCAGCTTCATAAAACCGTCTCCCCATCCGGCATCTAGCCCATAATTATGATGGCTAAAACAGACTTCCCCCTGCTCTGCTTCTCTCAGACTCTGACGTGCTCTTGAAATCACGCTGTTTCAAGGATACCCTTTATTGGTCTGGAGTTTGGCTTGAATGAAATGCAATACGTCACGTAATCAAATGAACGTCTCCCTCTTCTTCTTGTGTGTGTATGTAAGAGTTTGCTACAAGTTAATAAGAGCCTTGGCTTTGCCTTGCTTGCTTGACTGTAACCAAAACCACATGGAGCAGCTGGCTCAGGCTGCAGTCAAGAAAAAAGGCTTTCAGAGTGCGGCAAAGTGTCACTTAGCTCTTTGGGACCTCAGCGTAAACCACGCCTCCACACCTCTGCAAAAAACACGTGCAATTAGACGCACCTATTTACCACAAGGATGCTCACTGCTACTGTAGTTGAAAGGAACACAGTAAGCACATTAGCAGTCCCTCTGTGTGCCAACAGGGTAAATCAACATGAAACAGCTGCATGTATCTAGGTCGAGTATTCTAATTTATAGTTTTCTATCTCTGACACACATTATGTGCCCTGTCCAGTTTATTTGTGGAAGTACAATTATTTGTGTCACTTCCAAGAGTCCTACAAGTCAGTCAGTAGAACTGCTGTCATGTGTGTCCAATAAACAAGCAGCAGCTCCAGGAGCTCTAGTGCAGTGTCAACGTGTATGAAAGATGGATATAGCTACATTAGTGACATTAGCCACTAGTTTGTTAAGTTTTTAAGTCAGTCATACACATCATTGTAGTCTTGGGAGCTTGAAAAAAAAGAATGGAACTGGACTTCTTTAAGTTCATGATGTGTCTCTTATCCAAGAGGCTTCTTCAGTCTAAAAACAAAAAGCTGGAGAGGTATTTAAACCTGAGTAGAGGTTGTTCACTTTGGACATGGTTACTGACCCGCTATTGATCATGTGAGTCTTTACATGAGGAAAGGTGTGGGTCATTATCATCACCGGGGTTAAAACCACCTCCAAAGGGGACTTGTATTTTCAAGCTCCTAAAAGCCCTTACACACTCATAACACTGCGAAAAAATGACAAGAAAAAGAAGAAACAGTTTCTGGATCTATCCAATTCTCGCAAGAAGGCAGCAGCAGGGAGGATTTCATGGTTTGATCCAGGAGTTGAAGCTGTATCATCACTACTTTAATACATATTTCAGGATGTCAGTTTGAGCTTGTGTTGGCAGAGTTGGGATCACATCTGAGGAGACAGAGTAATCATTTCAGAGAGCTGACTGACCAGAGCAGCGGGTGGGATTATTTTACTATTTCCATATCATTGTGTATTCAGCACTAGCGCATGTTTTGACCTACAAGCGAACTTATTGCCAAATGTAGCAGTCTGATTGTTCAGATCTGTTTATTTGTATCTGAATAAAATAAAGACACAAAATATTTTATGTGTCTGGTGTGTAATTGTTTAGGGTCATGGGGTGGCTGTGGCTCAGGTGGCAGAGGAGATCAGCTACTAATTGGAAGGTCAGTGGTTCGATCCTTGGCTTCCCCAGTCTGCATGCCAAATATCCTTGGGCAAGATACTAATGCGTTCATTGGAGTATGAATGTGTGTGAATGTAGTTTAGTTTGCACTTGTGTTTAGAAGTGCTTGTGTGAATGAGGCATGTTGTATACAGCGCTTTGAGTACTCTGGGAGAGTAGAAAAGCGCTATATAAGAATCAGTCCATTTACCATTCTTAATACGCTAATTTGGGTTAATTGCTGCTTTGTACTGGACACCGTGTCACTGTCAGAAAAAAATAAATTAGTCTATTTGTCAAAACGTTGAACTAATTAGGACTATTTTATTTGGGAACACATAAAAGTAAGGTTAATATCTACCTTCTTGTATTTCTTAACTCTTGTACAGAAAGCTAATTGCACCAAGGCCTGTTTTCTACCCTATGAATTTGCCCTGTTCTTCAATGACTTCCTTGTGTCAAGCCATTTATAAAAAAATTCTGGAAATGCCAGGATGATCAAAAAACAAAAAACAAAAGAACCTAGTTGCAAAAATTCAGATGACATTCAATAATCCATTATCTACTTATCCTTATACCGCTGTGTGACATAGTGTGCTCACTTGCTAGTAGGATTTTGTGGGGCTCGAGAAGCAACCTTACAAACTACCACAAAGTCAAACTGGATACACTAACAGCTGAAAAACATTATGGAGAGGACAGTATGAATGTATTTGCGTCTTCCATTAGCAGCCTTGTGTTCTTCCAACTGTAAAGCACAGCTGCAAACATCTAATCAGCACATAAACATGTTGTCAATTTTCCACTATGTTAGAGTGCAACAAAAAAAAAAGAACAAAAAAGTAACTCTGGCTAAAATACACTCAGGCACACTGGATTATCTATGTGGTGCACATCTCTGAAAGTTTGTTTTGTGCTATGGGGAAGTGAAGTGATGTCAGTGACTGTGTGGAGGGCAGGAAACAGTTGACGAAGGTAACTGACCATCATCTGTTCTGGAGGAGGTGAAAAGTAGAAAATCAGTGTTTAAGCCTATTTTGACAAATAGGCTTAATAGCTACAGATAATTTAATACATTTAAAAAACATGTAAGTTTACAAAAGCGTGGCATGTTCCCCTCCAGGCTTTATTGGCTGGTGAGACTAATGATAATGAGTGTTTTACCTGGTAGCCGATGGTCTTGGAGCGACACCACTCGAGAAGGATCTGTTTGATGCTGCTGGCAGTGGACACCCCGAAACTCTGAGAGCGCTTCAGCTTGGGCTTCGACTCCACTGGTTTAAGACGACTGCGCACAGAAAGAAAGGGGAAACAAAGATAAATGAGCCAGTTGTGTTGATGTGCTGCTGTTATTATGCGACCCAAATGTAGCATTGCAGTGCCCTCACCTGGCCTCAGAATCCAGTCTTTCAAAGATAGCTCGACGGGCTTGAGCACCAATGTTACGGGGCAGAGTCTGTGATCTCACCAGCTCTCGCCTCCTTTCTCCCATCTGCCCAAAGGAGCCGTCACTGCAGGATGACAATGCACAAGTGTCAGACAAAGCAAAAGGTACTTCCTCTGTTCTGAGAGTGTGATGTTTACCATTCAATTACCTGTCAGGCTCCTGTAGACCTGAGTAGGTCACAGACTTAGCAGGAACTGAATTTGGTTTCTCTGGAATAGACAAGGCAAAAAGTAAATTATGCATATCTGCAATACTTTTATGTCTAGAACTTTCTGAAACAATGACTCACCCTGAAGATAAGGAGATCCCAGAGCTCTGATAGGTGTAGGAGTCCAGGACTTTACAGAAGGTACTGCTCAAAGGAAATTCTAATTTAGTTACGATTTATGCTGCATTCATGTGTCATAACATTACTTCATGGTTTAACTGTCAGCTACCTGGTTGTATCGGAGACTCCTCTATTGGCTCGGGCAGGGTGGTGCTAGAAGCTGGCTGGCCACCAGGTGAGGCCTCGGAGGAGGCCGGAGAGGTCAGAGGACTTGCGGGGCTACTTGGAACAATGGGGGAGCTTTTGATTTCTGCTGTCTTGGTTGTAGCAGTAATGGGGAGGTGGGGCATCCGCATGGTGACAATGGGAGCGTGTTCATGTGGAGGGTCAGTGGGTGGGGAGATCTTTCCATGTACCAGCACTGAATGTTCTGATTGGATAAAAAGGTATAAAAAGCTGATAAAGCATGCTAAAGATACAATCTAAGAGCAAAGAAAGACAGACAGCGCTTCATAACAACTTGCTGTCATTGCCCAACATTTACCATGAATTCCTCTGAATTGGAAAGAACACACAGGAGACTTCTAAAATGAGAAATTAGACACAAACTAAACTGTAAATATTTAGGGACTTATAGAAAAAGTACAAACACTGTATCTCTTTCTTACTGTATTATAGGCTTTCCTAACCTTACCTTCTTACATTGTAAATACAGATTACTTAAGGTGCTAGTGTTAGCTGATAACTCCCTCACTTTACCCTCTGTTCCAAAAATGATTCTGCTTTGATTTTTATGGTCTACAAATGATACACTTCCTAACGCTATAGCCACGAAACATCATAAATCTGTTTCCTTTGGCTAAGCACGCTGGGTAAAATAACTGGAAACTCCCTGAAACAATGCTTTGTGACTGTATTATCATTAACTGTGGAGACAAGCTGCACTGTGAGGACGTGAGACCATAGCTGTGTGATTACCTTTAGAAACAGCATGTCCATTTTCCTGTCCAGAATGTGTCGGGGCTGGGTCGACTTCAATCGGCTCCTCTCGCTCAATGCTCTGAAACACACATGAAGTCATAGTTAACGACATGCCAACAACAGACGTGAAGTCATGTTTGACCTTTATTTGTGACAAACAGGAGGACCATTTTTCTTCACTGCCACAGCACAATCTCATACACGTAAGATGAAAACCAGCAACTTAAGACTCTTGCCAGTTAATCGTTGTGGGATTGATCAGCCGATTGTCTACTGGATAATTGCCTTCCCCGATGGACTAAAAACTGCACTTGGTCACCTTTTTAGTCTCCTCTTAGTTTCATGTTTAGCTTTTCAAACACCAATATGTTATGTTTGGATTGTAGACAAATCATGTTCCTCTGGCTTGAACAAAAAAAAAAAAAAAGAAATCCAGATGCTCACTGAGTCATTGTTGGACTCTTTCACTCCTTTCAAGTTTTTGACTTTTTCTCCAACATATGGCTTTTTTTGACACAACTTCAGACAAAGCAAAACAAATTGGCATGCCACAACTGAGTGCACTTCAAAGCCATTTATTTTGCACATGGACCTCAGTGAAGGCCTGCAAGTGCGAAAGGCAGAGGGATGCTTTGTTCCATGCCCGTCTCCCCCCTCCTTTGATAAGACTCGGAAAGTCTTTGTTTTAAATTGGGCGCTGCATGTCACCGACGTGCTCAGGGATGGGAAAACGGCCAAAATCCACCCGGTTCTGAGTGCTAAAGTGACTGGGATCAAGTTTTTAATGTCAAACATCATCAGTATCCAGAGTTCATATTTCAGCGTTTACGTGACCCCGCTTTTCTTCCTGCCTTTGGGATCAGTTCAGTCCTGTAGCTAAGGAGAGGCCGTCCTTTCTCTCTCACCAAACCCTGTCGGCCACATGGGACAGCTAATCACCATCCTTACCTTTATCTCACACTCTTAATGCATGGAGCTGCTGTTCCACATTGGTTATGGCCAAAGTTGCTGTACTTTCCATGTGGCCTTGTCAGATAGATAGGCAGAGTTTAGTGTGACTATTGTCAGAGCAACACTGCTCAGGTCAACAGTGCAGCACTGACAGTGTTTGCTCAAGGTCACATGTAACACTGGTGGTGCTACTTCTTGCCTTCTTTGCATGTAGTACGGGCAGTATAGTTACCTTTAACCACAGTACGAGGACAGAAGGGAAATATGGGCCAGATCAAACAGGTTCTAGATTCGTAGGAGCCAAGGGTGTATGACAACAGAGGACTTGTACACAGTAGGTGTAGAAGACACAATTGCATTTATTAGCAATTATTAAAATTTAGCAGGTTGTGCACATTTAACAAAAGTAGAGCGTGCTTTTGAAAACAAAATAAAATAAAATAAACCCCACAAATGGTCGACCCAAGGATATATTGTCTTTTGTGTCTTTTTTTAAAGTCAATTTCAGTCTGTCAATGTTCAATAGTCACTCAGTGTGTTTGTAACCAGTCGGGTTACAATCTACCAGTTCATCCGGCTCTTTGGGCTGGGCTCGCCATCCAGTACTGGAAAAGGGATCCTCGATTCTTCTCAGGTCCTCAAAACCAATCCAATCCAAATAAGCAAAGGAAAAAAAACCTGACCATGTGAAGCAACAAATGCTACACGGGGCTTCACAGTGATCACGCTGGCTCACGGCCTCTGGAGTACAGTATCACTCTTATTATTCTCACCGAAAACAGGACTTTTACTATCCAGCTAGCTTCTTCACCGTACGGGTAACCGGACCTTTCACCGTCTGTGTCTCTGGCGTTTCTGACTGGCACACGCAGGCACACACAGGTGTCTGAGCAGCGCACACAGACTGGGGGAAGGGTCAGACCGGCCAATGATTGGTCGCTCAGTGGATCTAACAAACACACTCCACAGGACTAAGTCCTGCCCCCACACCATTTGTATATTACATATACATACGTACATATTAATTAAACTTATGTTTACATGCTTTTTATCAGTATTTATTATATTTAAGTTCTTTATATCAATATTTATTACCATTATGAAATTAGTATTTTAATCAAAAGAGTATTCATATTTATGCTTTTAATCCCGTTTTTAACACTGGGTTACACTATCCCCCCTTAAAATCATGCAAGTCCCTTTGCATGGAATAGCTAAACGGTAATGACAGGGGAACCAGCATTCATGGGGATGACCACAGAATCTTGTTCTGTCAAGGCATTGGTAAAAGCCAGGCTTAGACCTTGAAACAGGGACTGGGCAATGGAAACGAGGGGATTTCCCAACTGAATGTATTGTAGTCGTTCTGGTTGGGTTCTTGTTCTCTCTGAGCGCCTTATAGCCACTGCGGCTTCACTCTCAGTATTTGACTGACTTGAGTTTGCTTGATTATCATTTGAGTTGTCTTCTTCCACTGGCCCATCACAGGTAGGTCCATCGGGTAAGTTAGTGTCACTCTCGCTTTCATTGTCAGTGTTTGAGTGTTCCATGGTTTCACTCTCCTCTAGGCTTCCACATCCAAGTGGATTTCCACATTCAGGTAAGTTGTCACATCCGGTTAAATTGTCACCTCCAGACAAGTTGTCATGTTCAGGTAAGTTGTCACGTCCAGGTGTGTTGTCATGTTCATGTAAGTTGTCACGTCCAGGCAAGTTGTCATGTTCATGTAAGTTGTCTCCTCTAGGCAAGTTAGTTTCAGCATGGTTGTGATCATTAGGGTGTGTCTTTGGCTGGGGAATCTCATAGACTCGAGTGACCTTTATGGGCTCTTGAATAGGTTCCTCTCTGAACCAACAGACATCCTCATCCTCCAGTTCCGAATGATCACATTCCTCATGTTGTTTAGGTGATTGCCTTGTTTTTGGTTTGCGTACATGAGTTGGTTGGACAGGTTTCTCCTCAACAGGGGCAAGAAAACCACAAAGGAGCAAAAGATCGCGGTGGACTGTGTGGACTGGGCCCTCTTTCGTTAGGGGTTTTATACTGTAGACGGGCAAGTCACCTGCTTGGTTCACCACAATGTGAATATCAGTCTCCCACTTGTCGGCTAGCTTGTGCTTGCCTCTGAGACGGACTGCACGCACCAAAACTCTGTCACCTGGCTCTAGTTTTGAGGGTTTCACTCGCATATCAAACCTTGTTTTGTTTCTTTCTGCTATTTTGTTAGCATGGTCTGTTGCTAGTTTGTAGGTCTCTTGTAGAATTGCCTTTAGTTTTGTTATGTACTGAGAATGCGACTTGAAACTTTTATTGTTAAAGGGCAGCCCAAATGCTAGATCGACTGGTAATCTTGGCTGACGGCCAAACATTAACTCATATGGGGCAAAACCAGTTGTATCATTTTTCGTACAATTGTACGCATGAACGAGTGGTTTGACATAGTTGTGCCACTGAGTTTTGTCCCTTTCCTCAAGAGTACCTAGCATACTTAGTAACATTCTACTGAAACGTTCTACCGGGTTCCCTCTGGGGTGATAGGGTGTTGTCCGGATTTTGCGAATGCCCATGATCTTGCAAAGCTCTTGGATAATGTGGGACTCGAAGTCGGGACCTTGATCGCTATGCAATCGTTCGGGTATCCCGTAGTGGACTACGAAGTTGTCCCAAAGGGCTTTTGCAACGGTCTGAGCTTTCTGATTGCTGGTAGGGATGGCTAATGAATATTTCGTGAAATGATCGGTTAATACAAGCACATCCTTTACATTACTTAGATCAGGCTCAATGGACAGGAAGTCCATGCAGACTAATTCGAGGGGTCTGCTGGATTTGATATTCACAAGTGGAGCTGCTTTTTCTGGAGGAGTTTTACGTCTCACACAGCGGTTACATGTTTTGATCCTATGTTCTGTATATGCTGCCATGCGAGGCCAATAGAACCTTGTTCGGGCAAGATCTAAGGTACGCTCAGTGCCTAAGTGGCCCATGTCACAGTGGAGGCTTTGGAAGACTGAGTCACGGAGCTGTTCAGGTAAGACAAGCTGGTAAGTAACATCTCCTCCATCTTGGCAGGATGTACCGAACTCGCCAATCGATTGAGCTCTCGGAGTAGAAAGTTGATGTCAGGAAATTCAGCTCGCACAGTTGGTGGGACCTTCTCTCCAGTTTCAATTTGTGCAATGACTTCCCTCAGACAAGGGTCTGTTCTTTGTTCGTTTGTGATCTGTTCAGGGGACATATGGGGTATAACAGGAAGACCACCACAGTCATTTTCATTGACAAAGTCACCTGGAATGGCAGCTGCAGAAATGGCTAGCGAGTGAACCAAAGGGATGGTGTCATTTTGAGAGCTGAATACAAGGTGTTTCTCACAAATAGCAGACACTACTTCAGGACTTAAACTGCTGTCAGGTAGGGACAGGTGAGTCTGTGTGAACTGCTTTATGCGGTCGAACTCTTTTTGGGACACTGCGTCGTTAAGCAACTCGCCATGTGGTCGTCTAGAAAGGCCATCTGCATCTGAGTTAAGCTTGCCTGCTCTGTACTGGAGCTTGAAGCTAAACATTGACAGGGCAGCTAGCCATCTGTAACTCATGGCATCCATCTTAGCAGTAGTTAATATGTACGTCAGAGGATTACTGTCTGTTACGACAGTAAACTGATTTCCATATAAGTAATCTGCAAACTTTTCCGTCACTGCCCACTTCAAGGCTAAGAACTCTAACTTATGGGCGGGATAACGAGATTCACTCCTAGACAACCCATAACTTGCATAAGCTATCACCCTGGTCTGGCCATTCTGCTCTTGATAGAGCGCGGCGCCAAGCCCTGTAGTGCTGGCGTCGGTATGGAGTGTATATGGCAGTTTAGGGTCAGCAAAACCCAATACAGGCGCAGTACTGAGCTTTTCAATGATGGTTTTGAAAGCAAGATCACAAGAGGGAGTCCATTGCTCGCCGAAAGGTGTCTTGGGGTCATGGTACTTTACAGACTTGGCTTTAGGCTTTGTGCTTTTGCGCAAAGGAGGGTAGCCTGATGTCAAGTCAGTGAGGGGCTTAACGATACTCGAATAGTTCTTAATGAACCGCCTGTAGTACCCTGAAAAGCCTAAGAATGAGCGGAGCTGTTTAAGATCACGGGGCACAGGCCAGGTACTTAAGGCTTCCACCTTTTCAGGGTCAGTCTCCACTCCCTTACTGGACACAATATGCCCAAGATATCTGACAGAAGTTTGGAAAAACTTGCATTTCTCGGGGGAGAGTTTGAGCCCGTATTCTTTCAGGCGATCAAGAACTTTCATTAAGCGAGCCTCATGTTCTTCAAGTGTCTTGGAGAATACAATGATGTCATCAAGAAACACGATCACTTCACGCAGGTTCATGTCGCCCATACATTTCTCCATGAGTCGCTGGAACGTGCTGGGGGCGTTTGTAATGCCTTGGGGCATTCTATTAAATTCCCAAAAGCCGATGGGACATACGAACGCTGTCTTGGTTTTGTCCAGCTCCTCCATCTCAATTTGGTAGTACCCCGATTTTAAATCCAGGACAGAGAACCATTGCGACCCGATCAAGGTGGAAAACGTTTCCTCCAAATTGGGGAGAGCGTAAGCATCTTTTATAGTCTGCGCGTTAAGCTTTCTGTAGTCGATACAGAGGCGGACTTCACCATTTTTCTTCCGCACGACTACAATGGGTGAAAAGAAAGGGGAGGTAGATTCCCTGATCACGCCAGCTTCTTGCAGTTCTTTGAGGTGCTTACGGACTGCTTCCAGGTCGTTCGGATGTATGGGACGCGCTCTATGCTTGAACGGTGTTTCATCTGACAATCTGATTGTGTGTTTCACTTGACCCGTCTTTCCAAAGTCGAGATCATTTTGTGCAAACACTTCGGGCATTTGGCTTAGCTTTTCGGTTATGCGCTCCTTCCTTTTGACTTCTGCTCAGTTCGGGATCTTGGAGTTCTCACTGAGTGTTCGTGAGATAGAACTCTTTGATATGCACTGACTTGTCCGATGACACAATTTAGAGGGATTGTCACATCATGTTCGGATTCATTGGTAAGTATAACTGGAACAAGGTAAGGTGCTCGTTCAGGTAGGTCGATGAGACAAGGTTTCACAAGGATGTCACCAGGTAAGGCTGACATTTGTGGATACTCTAACAAGACGGACTTTTCACCGTTACCGGCTGACACAGCTACAGCACCATCTAGAACAACAGTTTGGCCTGCTGGAATCAACTGTGGCTCTTTGTTGTGCATCGTCACTAAACCAAGACTACTGTCTTTGGACTGTTTGTGACGTGACTCAAGAACTTTTAGAACTGCCCTATAGCCATATGGCAGGTTCAGCTGCAGTTCATGGCATGCGTCAGAGTACAGCTCGTAAAGTACATCTAATGTGTTTGTCCCAATTAGCACTAAGGACTGAGAAGCTGTGCGCACATCGGGGACAACTAAAGTAAGTGTCGGCACTTCAGCTTCAATGCCAAGGAATTCTCTTGGGAAAGTGACATGCAGTTCAATGTAGCCTAAGTAAGGCACAGACTGACCGTTGGCACCTTCAACTTCTAAAAGTTCAAACAATGGCTTAATCTCATGAGAGGACAAATGCTGACGATAATAGGACTCGGGGACAGTAGTCACCTGGGAACCAGTATCTAGCAAACAACTCACTGTTTGACCATTAACTTTCACTTGTGCAGTACTCTTTGTACCAATTAGACCTTTAGGAAAGTCGAAGGAATCTGTTCTTGTGTGTGACTTTAGGCTGGCACGCTTTTTAGGTGAAGCTTTTTGTTTAACCTGGGTGGGACGGGTTAACAAAGCATCAGCCTCCATTTGTCCCGCAACGGAGGCAGAATTTAGTTTAAAGAAAGCTGGTCATTCTGCCTGTCCCATATCTGCCTTCTCACTCTTAGTTCCTTTCGTTTTGCAAGTACAAGGGCAGGATTTGGCTCTGATTCACAAGTGGCTACTATATGTCCATCCTCCCCACAGCGGAAGCAATACCAGGGCTTGGGCCTAGTACTGGGGAGGCTGGGTGGAGGTGAGTTTTCAGGTTTGGCATGGTCAGGTTTTTTATTTTCAGGTTTCCTTGTTCGAACTGTCTTCATTGTTGCTTGTTTCTTTGGCTTCACGACGGCAGCTAATTGGCTTCTTAGATCGGCAACTTGTTTTTTCAGCTCTTCTAGACTGTGTGACTCTGCTTGACGAACATCTGCATTTGTTTCAGTGACTGTCTGTTCATGAGACACTGCTTTTGGTTTTGTGGCGCTAAAGTGTTTCTTCATTCGCGTGCTTTTAACTTCTTGTCGGTTTTCTGCAGTACGCAGGAGAAGCAATAGCTCCGCATAAGTGGGTGGCTCCTTATGCTTTAGCTCCAACTGCAACTCCGTTAGCAAGTTATCATCCCAGCAGCCTCTGTAAAACTGTTTAAGAAGCTGCTTATTTACTTCATGTGGTTCGAGCCCACCTCTGCGCACAGTGTGATTGAGTGCCACCTGCAAACGAAGCAGATAAGCAGAGGGCTTTTCACCGTGATCTTGGAGGGTGTTCATAAAGCATACAAACAGTTCCTCACCATCTTCGACGGTGCCAAAAGCTGAATCCAGAAGTTTAAGATAGTCTGCAGGAGTGGCTTCTGGCCCAAGAGGGCGGATGACATCAGAAGCGGGAGCAAGGAGACTTTCAAGAATCTTACGAGTTTTTTCCAACTCAGACAAAGAAGCATCTTCCATCAACAAGTCAACATGAGAATGCCATGTTTCATAGTCAGCTTCGCTATAAGGTCTGGGCATCTTGCCAGAGAAAGC
Source organism: Oreochromis aureus (assembly GCF_013358895.1). Taxonomy (NCBI): domain Eukaryota; kingdom Metazoa; phylum Chordata; class Actinopteri; order Cichliformes; family Cichlidae; genus Oreochromis; species Oreochromis aureus. The sequence continues at coordinate 35,758,809 of NC_052955.1, forward strand.
TCTGAGTCTTAATGTAGAGTGAGCATGTGATGTCTTCTCAACACTCTTGACAACAAGCTCAACTACTATTTTCTGAACCTCTGGTGGGTTGAGGTCAGTTGGGCTCAATATTTGAGGTGTCAAGTTTGGTCTCATGGGGCGTTGGAATGTGCCCTGAATGGGTTCAGGAGGGTGAGACAGTTCAGTTAAGACTGAAGGTGAGGCTCCAAGTTGTGTGGATCCTACCACAGGGCAAGTCTGATCAGCAGTATCATTTTCCGGGTTTATCTCAGCTGTCTCAGCAGCTTCGATGGTCTTTCCTATTGTGGACATGGCCTCCCGCAACACTTCTTCGAAATCCTTCCCACTTAACTTGGCTAAACCTTTCAGGTTGCTAATGTAAGCCTCAGTAACACTACCCCCTACGGTCTTAGTATAGACGTCAGTTAAGGCTCGAATGCGGTAACTGACATCTGGATTGTCAGTGGACTGTAAGAGGTAAGGCAGCTTAGGTGCTAATATTTCAACAGATGCACCGGACTCAAACTCTACAATCTGACTTTTGTGGAATGCAGAAGAGTCATCATCGACAGCAAGCACTCAACGAATAGTACCATGTTGCTCCAGAAACTCAAATACCTCTTTGTCTTTCTCTCTATCTGTAACACCGCTAACAATAATGGCATTTGGTACTTTAACGACATACTTCTCGACAAAATCCATTTTTGTCGAGAAGATCACAGGTCTCTAGTTCTTCTGTGTCAGCAACTGCCTCAGCTAGTTAACGTCTGAAATGGCATCATATCAAATTTACTCTACTATTATAGCTTTTATTATGACGATCATATAGAAATTCCCTCGGGCCTTGTTAAATTCTATTATTTTGTTAGAGTCATATTTTTGTAAAGCATTATATATGATGTGCAAATTTTACCCTAAGTGATCCTGAAAGAGCTCTTCACAGACGTAATGCACCTTCGGGCAGCCATGTTGGGCAGCCACAGCTTGTTGAGCAGCTGGTTGTACTTCAGACTTGGCTGTCACAGTGGAATTAAGCAGACAGGGCTGATTCCTGCACAGCGTTTGACTGAAAACATTATTTCTTCAGTGATGCATCTGATGCACCAATTGTGTGTTTAGATAACGTCAGTGTGCTTGGAAGCAAAGTCCCAGCATCTGGTTAGAAATCACTGAAATAAACTGATAAAGGATGTGACTATTTATGGAAAAAAAACATTCCTTAACCAATTACAATCTATAAAGCACCAGAAAGGAGACAGATTGGTAATTTGAAGTGTCTTTTTCCAGCGAAGGCACACAAGTTCTTCAAGCATTTAAAGACAACCCAGTCCTTATATGTGAGCACTTTGTTTACTTGCTACTAGTATTGGGAATGCATGTTAAAAAAGTGGATACAGGGTGTATTTTTAGTCACTGCAGTCATTTTTCAAAGGTGTTAACATGTAGGCTACAAACAGAAATCTGCAGATGCTTACGAAAATTAAACAAGTATGTTTTTTGATAAATCCTGAACTGGTTGATATTTTGACCTCTTCTGGGCAGCAGAGACAAGATGTGAAAAATCTTGTCTTAAATTGTTTATATAAATGTGGGTCTCACAAACAGGATTCATTTGAATTTTTTCAGTTTCTGTTCACTCCATGAAATTTTTAATCCTCTTTTCCCTGACAGCTTAATCTTTCACAAAAGATGATCTGTCGCTCCCCGTTCCTGTTCAAAGGAAGTTCTTCCTTCCCACAATTGCCACTTTCTGCAATGTTTTAATTCTCAATTTAAATCAGTTCAATTTTATTTATATGGCACCAAATCAGTTGCCTCAGGGCACTTTATATTGTAAGGTAAAGACTACTGAAAAAAGAAAACTCATGAAAAAATCACATGAACTCCTACGAGCAAGCACTGGCGACTGTGGAAAGGAAAAAAACTCCCTTTTAACAGAAACCACAAGCAAAATGAGGCTCAGGGAGGGTTGGGGGTGACCAGATGAAGGCAGGACAAAGAATTCCTATGGAAGAGGGCCATAGATTAATAATAGCCGATAATTAAATGCAGAGAGGTGTATAAACACATAGTGAGTAACGAAGGTGACTGAAGAAGAAAGACTCAATGCATCTTGGGAATCCCCCAGCATCCCCCAGAGAGTTCTCACTCCCTGTCTCATCTTTTGGGTTCTCTCTCTAATATTTTAGGGTGCTTACCTATGAAGCTCTCTGTTACAACTGTTGCTGTGAACTGGCATTATACATTCAAACTGTACTGAATTAAAAATTCACTTTTGCTTAACTCTGTTTCAGACTTGAAAACCCCTTAGTAAAAATATCTAGCTCTATCTACCCGCTGATAAAACTTCTTTTCACCCAGGCAGTTTGGCAGCTGGTCTGGAGCCAGTCTCTAATCTCAAATCAGTGCTTTACAAGCCAAAAGCTTGAGGCCACAAACGGCGTTTAGAAAGCATCATCAACACTTTGCTGGTCTAGAAAACCCAGAAAAGCATAGCACATATGCACATCGCCATGCAATCGAGCAGATGTGAACATAAACATTTAAACAAGGAAATAAGAGTGCAAACACTGTCAAGACTTTAAACCTTGGAAAGAATTTTCAAGTGTGAAATGACCCAAATTATAGAATAAAACAGCTTACTACTTCACTCTAGCAGTCTGGAGCCATCGGTTTGTTGAGATCTCGACCCACCCAGTACAGTGGAGGTATATTCACTGGATAATGTGTGTGGGTGTTGGAACCATAAACAAAACCCCAACAACACCTAAAGAATAAAGAAAGGACCTCAATTTTCTGCCACAAGGCAAAGTCTCAGAAGACAGAAACTTGAAACTTCTGCATCCTCTCTGTACATACATGTATATACAATGTGCTGCTCTGGCTGTGACAGCACGTTGTGCTCGGTTGAGGAAATCTTGGGGTGTGTATATGTGTGCATGATAGAGTGAGCTCACCGTATAGGAATGCTGCTGGGTCATGTGTGTCAAAGCAAGGCAACAAGAGAGAATGTGTGCACGGACAGGGGTGGTGTTATTTTATTAAATTGTGATGACACACTCAATAAGGGTAATGTATGATAAAGTGAGGAAAGCAAAAGAGGGGCTGGGAATAAGGGTAGTGAGGTGGAAACAGCTGGCTATCCAGCAGGAGGAGTGAGACAAATTGCAGAATGTCTGGCTTTGGGGAGGGGAGCTTCCCCGGCTTAAGTACTCAGATCATCAGATGTCCACTTTGGGTCAGAGGGGGAAACATGAGAGCATAGCTGCTGAGGTTCCTGTAAACTCTCTGGTATCTCGAGGTTTATTTGCTGGCAGAGTGCGGTGCTGAACGCTGTGTTCTGCACACTTCACGTGGCACAAGGTTGACCAGAGACCACAGGACAGGCCGCACTCATCACATTTCTGCATGCATTTGGTTAAACAAACACTTTGGCACAAGAGCCTCATGAGTATGAAATCAGTCAGCTGATATCTGTTGGATTACTCTGCACTTGATGTGCTGATATGAGAGTTTCAAAACAGTCATCTTTTATCAAAAGCTGGATGTCAGCCAGACAGTGTCTCCTAACATTTGGAAGTACTCAAATGTTCTTAACGTCTGTAACGTGATGAGTCCAAACACTGTATTTATACATCTATGCCAGATCTGTGAGTTTACGAAAAATGTTCCTTCTTTCCAATTTCAGTGTGCAGTAGATAAATATTAGTACTACTCTTTAGGGGTATTTTTTTTGACCAGTGAAGGTCAAGACTCAGGTTAGCAGCTGCTACACAGCTAATATTTATACTCACACGAGTGAATACGCATGTAGCACTGACAATGAGGTCAAGCAAACATTACAGAGTTTCAAGTTGCTGAGCAGGATTAGCATTAGCATAGCTCACTAGGATATCATTACTCCCAGCTATGTAAAAATCTACGATTTTGCGACATTGCTCCATGACTTCATGAAACCCCTAAAGTAGTTTCAGGAGCTGAACCTGTATTTCACATAAAAATGCAAATGCTGTTACAGTCTGTGTTGTGAGCATGGTTTAGCTCCCAATCCAAATCTTCATTAAAACTCACCTGAACTAACCTTAAGCTGTATCTTTAGATTTAGACCAATTAAATTATTGCTAGACAGGCCACCTACAAATGCAGTATTTTTGTGCCATGACACTCAGCATAACTACACCCATGCCAAGAATTAGCATCTGCTTGAAATCCTGTATCCTTGTTAATTAGGCCTCACATTTTAAAGACATCATCACTTCCTCTGGTTCCAGATTCATGAACCTTTAACAGTCAACAGTCACGTCTCCCTGTACTGGCAGACACGTGTGTAATAGTAGCTGTAAGGAGGAATCATAAAAACACAAACAGAGAAAGCCAAAGTGGATGGACTTTAAGGAGGTCAGCTTACATTATCTGCTTTCTTGTTTTGCTTTTGTCTTGCAAAAATGACATTAATGATGTTAAAGCTCAGAGGTAACTGCTAACTATTAGCATAAATGTGAATATGCATGAACGCACATGCATATTCACATTTATAAAAGCTCCTTTTTCTTTCTTAGAGGTACAACAAATCCCCCAGTGCGTCACTGCATCGTGAGTAAGGAACTATAAAATATCTGGACCAAACTGTTGAAGCAGAGCAGAAAATGTGATGAAGCCCCCAGTCTGAGAGTAGAGACAGAGGAGGAAAAATGAGGAAAAAGAGAACATATTACATTTTTGTGATCCATGGCACTCTGAGGTACCCTGTGGATAAGTGTCCAACCTCTACTGAAGGAAACTGTGCAAAACACTATCATTTCTTTTAACCCCCAGTCAAATAGCTGATTTGAAATCATCGTATTCAGTTAAATATTTTATTTGTCAACCTTCAGAAAAACTCACACATCTAGTGATCACAACTGTGTTAATTTTTTTGCAATTTAGCTCAAACTGAAGACAGCTACCATCCCTCCTCTAGTGCAAGTATATACCAGAATATTTGCAAATGTCAGCTGTTGCTTTGGGACAACGCACCCGGCATGGAAACCTGTCTGTTCAAACAGGACGAGGTATGAGGGTGATGGTTGAGCGCCATATCCTGTTTTTCGTCATAAGACATTGTTTAGCTGTCAGAAGCGTCTTCATCACTGACAACTTAATAATGACTCTGAAAGAGTGGGGTTTGAGGTGAGGATGGGAAAGAGACAGAACCTTGAGCTGCCCTCGATGAAAATGTGTGCCTGTCAGACAAGTATAGAAAATAGTGCTTGGCTGGGTGAATGAAGCCTACAGTAAAAATGACCATTCGGTTGAGTGGAAAAGCGCTATGAGCACCAGTCCGTTTTCTTTAAGTGAATAGTCTGCTTAATATTTAGCCAACTTAGATATCAAAAGAAAGGAGCAGTTTAGACGTTCACATTTATATATTGGACTTTTAAATGCCACTAACATCTTTTATTTCATCCTCATATACAGGGAGTGCAGAATTATTAGGCAAATGAGTATTTTGTCCACATCATCCTCTTCATGCATGTTGTCTTACTCCAAGCTGTATAGGCTCGAAAGCCTACTACCAATTAAGCATATTAGGTGATGTGCATCTCTGTAATGAGAAGGGGTGTGGTCTAATGACATCAACACCCTATATCAGGTGTGCATAATTATTAGGCAACTTCCTTTCCTTTGGCAAAATGGGTCAAAAGAAGGACTTGACAGGCTCAGAAAAGTCAAAAATAGTGAGATATCTTGCAGAGGGATGCAGCAGTCTTAAAACTGCAAAGCTTCTGAAGCGTGATCATCGAACAATCAAGCGTTTCATTCAAAATAGTCAACAGGGTCGCAAGAAGCGTGTGGAAAAACCAAGGCGCAAAATAACTGCCCATGAACTGAGAAAAGTCAAGCGTGCAGCTGCCAAGATGCCACTTGCCACCAGTTTGGCCATATTTCAGAGCTGCAACATCACTGGAGTGCCCAAAAGCACAAGGTGTGCAATACTCAGAGACATGGCCAAGGTAAGAAAGGCTGAAAGACGACCACCACTGAACAAGACACACAAGCTGAAATGTCAAGACTGGGCCAAGAAATATCTCAAGACTGATTTTTCTAAGGTTTTATGGACTGATGAAATGAGAGTGAGTCTTGATGGGCCAGATGGATGGGCCCGTGGCTGGATTGGTAAAGGGCAGAGAGCTCCAGTCCGACTCAGACGCCAGCAAGGTGGAGGTGGAGTACTGGTTTGGGCTGGTATCATCAAAGATGAGCTTGTGGGGCCTTTTCGGGTTGAGGATGGAGTCAAGCTCAACTCCCAGTCCTACTGCCAGTTTCTGGAAGACACCTTCTTCAAGCAGTGGTACAGGAAGAAGTCTGCATCCTTCAAGAAAAACATGATTTTCATGCAGGACAATGCTCCATCACACGCATCCAAGTACTCCACAGCGTGACTGGCAAGAAAGGGTATAAAAGAAGAAAAACTAATGACATGGCCTCCTTGTTCACCTGATCTGAACCCCATTGAGAACCTGTGGTCCATCATCAAATGTGAGATTTACAAGGAGAGAAAACAGTACACCTCTCTGAACAGTGTCTGGGAGGCTGTGGTTGCTGCTGCACGCAATGTTGATGGTGAACAGATCAAAACACTGACAGAATCCATGGATGGCAGGCTTTTGAGTGTCCTTGCAAAGAAAGGTGGCTATATTGGTCGCTGATTTGTTTTTGTTTTGTTTTTGAATGTCAGAAATGTATATTTGTGAATGTGGAGATGTTATATTGGTTTCACTGGTAAAAATAAATAATTGAAATGGGTATATATTTGTTTTTTGTTAAGTTGCCTAATAATTATGCACAGTAATAGTCACCTGCACACACAGATATCCCCCTAAAATAGCTAAAACTAAACACAAACTCAAAGCTACTTCAAAAAACATTCAGCTTTGATATTAATGAGTTTTTTGGGTTCATTGAGAACATGGTTGTTGTTCAATAATAAAATTATTCCTCAAAAATACAACTTGCTTAATAATTCTGCACTCCCTGTACACACAAATGGAAATTTGGAATTTTTTTCACAATTTTCACCCAACATGCTGACCTAGTTTAACATTTAGCTGACCCTCTCTGTAATTGCTAAGTTTAGCCCCCTCAACTGCCCTAAATTTGACTAAGAACATGTTACATTTGTGTTTACCACAAAGCCAAAACTACTTAGATTAGTTTTGGCTTTGTGGTAAACACAAATGTGAGGAAAAAAGGTAATTTTACAGAAGCGTTACAAACAGTAGCTGTACTAGCTAAGATTCTATACTTGTAGTCATTTATGCTAAGTCAACCTCATGCTTTCTCTAGCTTTATGTGAACTATAATAACATGAGAATGGTATCAACTTATCATCTAAGGATGATATGAGGACAAAAATTATGATGAAATGTATCTACAAATAAAACAAGATGAAAACTTCTTGAAATAATTTTTTTTGGAAGTGATCCAAACGCTACACAGGAAGAGAAGAGGAGACATACGTACACACGTTTTGCATTAGATTTCAAAGAAACTGTGTGGAGCAACTCTCACCGGTATAGACTTTTACACTTTCTATTTTAGTCAACTAAATCAACTTTAGATTTAGTCTGCTTTAATTTTATGATATCTAGTCAACTAAAAATAAAATAATTTAGATACCTAAATTATGACTACAACTGATTGTAAAAATTGACACTGATCTACTATCAATTCTTTTTTCTCTCTAAGTTGCTCTTGGCAGTTTTCAGGTTTTTTTCATCTGCACTCCGAATATTAACAGGGTGGTAACGCATGTGGTGCATCACTGTAATGTGAACACAAGTTTCACTAGCTGGGCCCACGTCCTCATTTTAGGTTTGACAGCATTTTAATAGATAAAGGTAAATGGCTTGGACATGAATTGAGCTGCGGTTTGGGGAAGGCCTCAAAGGGGACTGGCGGTGGCTCCCCATGTACTAATGAGAAGTGAAGAAGTGAAAAGAATTGAAAAAGGGGAGAGAGGGAGGTTGGGGCATAAAGACAAGAACGAAAAACTTGTGGAACTTGGGGGGCTCATATATAGATAAGACCCGTAAGGTGTGTGTCTGGAGGCGTGGTCCTGCTCCTGAATTTCAGATAATTTATCTCCAATTAATGAAGTCATCAGGATCTCTGAGGCCAAAGACAAAACTGCTCTGCTTGGTGACATCTTGTGCTTTAGCCCTCTGAGTTCCAGGCCATCCCAGTCAACCCTAACTTGACTTTCTTTGTTCTCTAGGAGAAAAATTATGCTAATGCAGTGTCCTGGTACTTCAGAAAATGTTGCTTTTAAAATGTAGTTGGCTGACCAGGTGTATAGCTAAATGTCTTTCTTATATCTGTTATTCTTTCATCTTTCCATCTTGTAAGCCGTCCCCTGTCTTTCATTCTCTTAGAGTGACTTTTGAGTGCTGGAGGAAAGGAACAACCATTAAACAATGGCTTGTGCCCTTCCAACAAGTGCTAGTGTGAAGGAAAGTGTGTGTATGTATGCGTTACCCATTACCAAACTTTAGTAGCTACTTATTTGCAAAACAAATGCCCCAGTGCAAAGATTTCCATGAATACACACATGATTACAGAGTGAAGACTTGTGTGCTTGTAGCAATACAGGACTATAAACTACATATTGTAAATTATTACAAAGCTTGTAAATTATCATACATCACTGTGAATGTGACCTTCCATTTTTCTATAGCAGCAAGAAAAAGGTCAAAGCAGAATAAAGATAACAGCAAACATATGGCGCAAGAAGCATGTTATCATGTACAGAAGCTACTGTAATGCTATCAGAGGAAACAGTTACAAAGGACTCCGACTCTGTAATTTCCTTACTGGATTCTACTGAGGAATCATTTTCTGAAGGAAACAGACACACTCACACCGCCTGTTCTTCAAATACATTCACACAGCCTGCAATTTCTTAAAGAAAAATCCCAGGGAACACCACTTAGGGTTGGGAGTGGAAAATATGCACAGCCTTTGAACTGAGTCAATATAAAAACCTAATTGCAGGTGAGAATTACTGTACAGGGAAAGGTTTACTTCACTAACATAGCACCACCGAATGCAAGACGCAGTCTTAGCTGCTGCCAGCATGTGGTTTCACTTGTGCTTTCAGACTTTTCTTAATTTTCTGATAATCCTGTGTCTCTCAAAGACAAAGGAATACAACGTGGCTAAATGTAGTGAATAGTTACCTGTTGTTCTGTGAATGTAGGCTGTGTTAAGAGTATAATTTACAATCCACTACCTGCCGCATCTCAAAAAATATAACAGAAAGCACATTTGTTAGCTTTTCCTTGTGTGTTGGTGGTTACGTCGGATTCATTTGTGATTTAAGAATAATGGAATAAGAACACAGTGGGTTCTGTGTCTTTCAGGCCAAGTATTGATGACAAATGGGTCCAGGTGGGCTTTTGGAAATGGACATTTCTCACAGTAACATCTCGCTCCAACATGTGGAAGGAATAAAGACCTCCCCTCCTCCATCCTCCTCTTTTCCAGGCAATGAGGCAGAGGATGTCAGCATAAACGGGGGAGTTTGACATGCTGACCTCTACTATGTTGGTGAACATGAACGGTCTGGATCTCCTCTCCCTTCACTCTCGTTTGTAGCATACAGCTACCCCAGACAGGTGCGTTGTTATGTTTAGAGAACCAGGTGAAAAAGGAAGGCCACCTCACTTTAGTATTCCAGTGCCAATATGTGATGAATTATGCCCAGTTAACACTCAGTGGATGTGTGTTTGCACTCTCACCAAGACCTTGTCAAAGTGTCACCTAACCCCTAAAACCAGTTTTCCTTAAAGTGCCTTCTGTGCATTGCTCCAAGACAACAAAGCCAGAGTGCTGCTAAATGAAATCTGTAAAGTATTCCCAGCATGGGACTGAGTGGAGATAGCCAAAGAGGCAACCTTAAAATCTATCATCTCCTGAAGCTGACTTCCAGAGGGCAGTGTGAGTGAGTGGTCCCACAGGCTGGTTGGTCAGTTATTAACCTGTTTCCACAGAGATGATGACAGGAACACAGCCTATTGTCTGGAAGTCATTAAGAGAGCCAGGGGTAGTCTGGGAGTGGCTGCATACCTCTGTTAAACCCCCAGCACGTGTACACACACACACACACACACACACACACACACACACACACACACTACTTGGTTTCTTTTCATCTGTTCCTCAGTTTTTGTTCTGCATTTCAATATTGGTCCAAACTCAATAGCAGCCAATCACGAGGGTAGACATACTTCTATAATATGTTGTGTATTGATAACTGACTCCAAGATAGGAGTTATGATCTCTTAACATCCACCACTTAGAGATACTATGTTACATGCATTCTGGCCTTACAGTGCTTCTGGTCTAAGATTTCTATTTAGTTGTATTACATAAGAGAAAATCCCATATTAAGGTCTGGGTGTGAACATAAGTAACCCTATACCTTCCTGTAAAAATGAAGTGGTGTTTAGGGGACTAGTGACCTGGTGGATGTTAAGAGGTTAAACTCTGTTTTCTGTCTCACTCATGACTGTATTAATAGCCACAAAGTGGAGGATGGGGTGTTGGTACCAGGAATCCAGCCTTAAAGTGCAGCCCAGCTCGGATGGGAATATGGGGGAAGGTTAAAGGGTGAGGAAGGGGCCACAGAGCCACACAGAGAGAATAGATGGATGGATGCATGTATGGATGGCAGACAGATATCAGGAGTTGTTCGTCACAGCTATCAGAGACTGTGGGGAGTCTCCACAGGCGGGTGTGTAAATGTCAGCTGTCTTTATCACAGAAGTATACAACACCATGCTCTTTACCCTGCAGTGTAGACCTCTAACTCATTTATTTGTCTTTCTGCACCCAGACACACATTTTCAGTCTGTTAAAATCTGACCAAAATTTGAGTAAAGTAATTAAGCAAACTGATTAACTTTAAGTCACCCCAATTTAGTCTTGGACAATGCTTGATCACTGTTGCCTGATTCAGAGTTTCAAATAATCCTTGTTGGTCTCAGACTGGGTCTTGGAAAGGTCTGTTAGCTTATCCTCTGTGTAAAGTTAGTTATTATTAATCTCCTTCACAGTGTGTCTTGTGTCCTGTCTTTCTCCAAACCAGGAGATAGTTGTCCCTTCATGAGCCTGGTTCTGCTAAAGGTTTCTTCCTTTAAAAGGGAGTTTTTCCTTCCTACTGTCACCATGTTTTGTTTTTTTTTTCATAGGGGGTCATCAGATTGTTGGGGTTTTCTCTCTATTATTGTAGGGGTTTTACCTTACAATGTAAAGTGTCATGAGGTTTTGGTGATTTGGAGCTATATACATAAAAGTGAATTGATCTGGTAGCCGGGAAAAGTGGAGTTGGAGATATACAGATGGATTGGAACTGCATTTGCAGTGATATGGATGGTGCACTGGTCTATTGTGGTGAATAGAGAGCTGAGGGTAAAAGCAAAGCTGTCGATTTACCAGTCAAGTAAGTTTTGGGTATAAGAGGGGGGAATGCACTTGTGGGAATGCACTGCTGCTCCTCCACATCGAAAGGAACCAGTTAAGGTGGAGTGTTCAAGGCATGTCCCTGCATAAAAAGCCCCTGGGGTAGACCCAGGATACGCTGGAGAGATTATATCTCTTGGCTAGCCTGGGAACACCTTGGTGTACCCCCAGATAAGCTGGAGGAGGTGGGTGGGGAAAGGTAGATTGTTTGCTCATGCTGCTTCCTCTGTGACCCAGCCACCCAGAAAATGGATTGATGGATTGAATTGATATTTAAAACAAGCCATTTTTGGTTCTCTTTCCATTTCCTTTAGAAAACTGCCATTTGCAGCTCCATCCCTGAAACTCAAAATGAGAGCGCAAAGCAGATGGACTCACATCTAATATCTGCTATTGTTATTATTGCAAACTTTGGCTATATTAGTGACAAATGAAAATAAAGAATACTACAATAGGTCTACTTTTTAAATTAAACTACAACGAACCCAGAAAAATAAAGTTGACTAACATGGTGTGTGTGCACATTGTATCACCATATATACATAATTTATATGTGTGCATACAAAGCAAGAACCATACTATTGTGGTTTTTACTAATTTACTGCTAAACGAGTGCAGCAGCAGGCAGTAATCCTGGCAAAGGATGTGTACTGCAGTTTGGACTTGGGTCAGTGCATTTAAATACCCTGAACATGCAATCATCAGTCTCTTCTCAATCTGTGGCTAAACTAAAGAGTGTAGGCTGACTGCTACAATGGTCTGTTGCTCAACTGTGTAGATAGCATCAGTGCTGGATTTTATAATGTTAGTGGGAGATGGAGATCACGGGTGTATGGGGAGGGACTGAGGGGGTGTAACAAATCTGAAGATCAGACCACAGCTTAGCTGCTCAAAACTCTGATAACTATACAAGATTTCCCTTCAGCATGCCAGTATATTATTACTGTCATATGTAGTTTAGGAGCCTGGTATAATTGCTGTAAAAATAAGACATGGGTTGAGCCAGTGGATAGCTTCTGTCTTGAAGCAGTGGTAGAGTGCAGATGTTCTTCAAAATTAAAACCACATTTCCCATAAATCCTCTTGCTTCCTGCTAGGTCTGCCACCACCAATAAAATCCTTTCTTGAATTTGTACCAGACTGCTGACAAGAACAAAAATACCTCAAAATGCGCCTGGTAATGATTTATTGATGTTTTAGATGGTGCATGAAAACAACACATCGGCAACTGCTCAATATGTAGCTTTTCCATCGTGAGCCATAAATCAAGCACACCCATTTTCCACACACTAAAAGCAAGTGAGAGCCTCCAGGGCTGAAAAATAAAGGCAAAGCAAACATCAACTTCAGTTCCTGTAGTGGTCTCCATAGACTGCCATCTAAAAATGGCCAAAAATAATGCCCAAATTGACCATTAGTAAGCTTATTTATGGTCTGACATAAGACTGTTTTGGCTTTAAGTCTATAGTTATGAACAGTAAATGGATGATTTTTATTTTTTAAAATCTTATAAATATACTTATACCTCAGCACCAAAGTCAGGACACTGCTGCTTCAATAAGAGACACCCTGGGAATGAGAAAAGACCACTAGCTAATGAAAAAACACAACTCTGTTGTTGTTTGTACATTGCCACTGACCAATAATGCTGCTTTGTGACTGGCGAAAGACAGTGGAGAATTTGTTCTTTCTGTGAGAAAGGCTTTCTAAAATGCTGACTCTTTTTAAAATGGTTAACAATGTAAAATAATCCGTTTCATCGAAAACCACAACTTTTTGTTGAAGTAGTTTTGTTGTGCAAACCTAACCAATGAAATTAGTAGATCAACACTGATTTTTGGTTTTAAAAGAGATCCCGTCACCTGGGTGAAACATAGAATGAGTGTTTGTGGACTGTGTTGCTTTTGAGTATCTCATCTGACGTTCTAAAGGCTGAAGGAAAACTTCTCCCACTGCTACGTTTAACTGTCCCTTTCACCAAGTTGTAAAGCTGTAGCATCTCAGTCAGTTGCAACAATGGTCCTGGAGCACGATGACCTGAGGTCATCATTGGTGACAGCCACAACTCTAGGTTAGGTGGTTGCCCAACCCTAGGAATTCCAAATATGTTATTTCAGTTTGTTTTAAATTTCTCTCTTAAGTCTTGGGAAACAGGAAACTTTCATTCTTAATGACCCACATCAGAAACTATTCACACCTTTTCTTAAAAAATCTTTGTGTATAGGGCTAGGTTAGGGTTAGGGTTATCACTAATGATGAGACCTAATACCTTGCTGTATGAACAACACCAGCAAAGTGACACTGGATGCACTGATTAAATCCCTTGTCTCAGGAACTGGACCCTGAGTTAAAATAGAGCCATTTCCCCCTTTTTTTCTTAGCTCAGTTTCTAGTGAAACACTTGTTGAAGTAAGAATAGCAGGTGGTGGATGGTGGTGGAGGTGGGGTGGGGTGGGTGGTGGTGGTGGTGGTGGGGGGGGGGGTCATGACTGGAGGAATGAAAAGGAGGTCAGGTCTGTAATCCTTCTACACTTAATGTACTCCAAATAAAGCACAAGAACCCACACAATGGCCCATTGAGACAACTGCTTTGGTACTGTAATTGTAAATGGTGATGTTTCTGCCTACATGTGTCTGTGAGATGGAGAATGTGGATTAGGAGGAAACAACATAGATAGAAACACAACAGAAACACAGGAGGACGAGAGTATATTGTTGAAAGGTTGTATGTCTTTATTCTAATCATGATCTTCTTTAATTCTTGCTGCCCAGGACTATTAAAGTAGAATAAAAATAGAATAAAGCCACACACCTGCCTCCTTATAAACCTCAAAAACTTTCCAGATGGAGAAGGTGAAATGTGTGCACATAGGTACGCGTGTCTGCTTGTGACCGCTTGGCATGTACATTGATGGTGAGGAGTAACAGCTGGAGAGCAGGCTGGAAGACGACACGCCTGTACACATCTCTCTGACTGCAGATAGCTTCAGCCTGGACACGAGCTGTTAAGTATGCCTGCAGTCTTCGTATTTTTTTTAACAGAAACTGAACTCTATGCACCGTATCCTCCCCATCTCACCTTGACAGCCAGGTGAGGATGTGGCACCTGAGCGAGCTGCAATTATGATTTCAAACAGCAGCCATGAAGCTAATTACCACAACACAGAGCACACACAGCCAACCTCTGTGAACACATGCATTATTCTGCTGTGTGTGGCTGACAGTGGGGGATCTCCCACAGCAGAGACACACAGAAACAAAGGTGCCCTTGTGTTGTTTAGCTCTGACCACATGATTTCACAGATAACAGATAACATTCTTCTGTTGTATCCACGACATAGTTTGGTAATTACGGATACAGGAGCAACAGCTTTTAGCATAAAGTGTGCAAATGCTTTTAACATTTTTGTAAGACTTGTAACTTTGCATGAATATCATATCATCAACAGATGTAATCATGAGTAGGTGCACCCATGGCTTCAAAGGCTAGCAGTGCCCATTTAGCAGAAATAAATTGCTTGTGGGTAATTTCTGATGACGCTTCGAGGCAAAATTCCTTCAAATGCAAGATGCTTGTCTTGCATGTACTGCCTGTTTCCCCAGCAACATATCAATGGAACTCCTTCCATAATGCTGCATTTCTTTTGAGACATTCCGAAGTGGATTTGCAAGACTTCTTAAGACCACTGTGCATCACAGTTGGTATGAGGAACCAAAGCTATCTTTGGTTCTCACAAAATGTTTGCACAGTATGTCTGTCAGTGCAGACTAAATTATTTCAAATGGCCTGCTCTCCAGCTAATTGTTCATTAGGTATTTGTTTTGTAAGGCGATATAAATACGGGCAGCACGGTGGCACGGTGGTTAGCACTGTTGCCACACAGCAAGAAGGTCCTGAGTTCAAGTCCACCATCAGGCTTTCTGTGTGGTGTTTGCGTGGGTTCCCTCTGGGTACTCCGACTTCCTCCCACCTATTCCCATTTAATTGATTAATCCAAATTGCCCATAGGTGTGAATGGTTGTCTGTCCCTGTGTGTTAGCCCTGCGACCTGTCCAGGGTGTACCCCGCCTCTCGCCCTATGACAGCTGGGATAGGCGGGAAGTGAATGGATGGATGTAAATATATAGAAATATAGTGCTCTTTGACACTAAAAGCCATTAAAACACATTGTAAATCCTGCAATGAAATCTGGGGCTTTTTGGAGAAACTGTCTGCTCTTAGACTTAATTTGCTGGTCAAGTCCTTTCCTGACTTAAAAAAACTCTACATCCACCTTTTCTATCTAGCATTTTAGATCTTGGCAAGATGACATGCTACAATACCAAGGAGAAAACCAGACCCCAAAGATGTCAGAAGTTCAAATTAGTGATGCTCTGGCCTATTTAAAAGGAAAAAAAAGATCAGACAAGTCAGCTAGTCTAAAATGCTAAAATTACATTCTGATTGATGTGCATGTGTATTTTTGAAGCTGTCAATGACATTCTTTGTGAACCAAATTGTATTTTAAATGCTACAGTATGTGTGGCACTTTTCAACATGCAGCACATGGCACATGCGCAATGCTAATTTGCTGAATATGGCTAAAGTTAGCAGAGCTAGCGCCAGCAGCTTTCTTTTTAAGTACTAGTAGTAAGAAGCCAGCAAGGCAGTAAGGTGCCAGCTGGTGGTGGATGGCTCCATTGATAAAGCCAACATCTAACTTCTGTTGGACATTAATAAAATAATAATATAAATATTTAATTTCACTGACTACCATTTTGGATGCTGCATGTCCATTTCTATGTTTAAGGAGTTCCATATTGCCTCTCATATGTTCATAGGGGTGAGATAAATACTTTATGATTATGTGTGATAATGTGGTGTAGTGTAACTGCATTGAGTGAGTCATTACAACTATCTGAATGCCAGTCCAGTTGACATAACCTGGAATTCTAATTACTTGGATGTAAATAACCACAAAACACTGACTAGTTATGTCAGCCGTTTCCATACAACGTGTTTACTACTTCCCATGATGGTATGTGTATCTCCCAGGTTTGTGTCAGCGCTGAGTGCACAGGAAAGCCTAAATTTGGAGCTGCCCTGCTCTGAATAAAAAGCAGACTCTTAATACTAACCTCATGATTGTCACACTTTTCACAACTTTATAGTGAGTCTTCTCAGGACCTCCTCCTGCCATACAAGTTTCCCAGTGTCACTTTAAAGTACTTTGACAGTAAAACAGCTTGACATGTGACTTCACATATTATCTACTGTTGATGGACTCACAATGGTGGTCATTGAGTTCAGCAAAGTGAACATCTGCTCTGCAAAGAATCTTTGGCATAGAAAATGAAAAAAAAAAAAAGAACCAAGATTTTAATAATATACAATCACATAAATGTAAGCACAGTGCACATATTTAAAGTTTAGGTTTTGATATGGCACCTTGTGTATCTCACTCACTCTCAGGTGGGATAGGTTGGGGGTCATAGGTAAGATTGGTGCATACCTTAAAATGCATTTAACATTCTCAAGTTCCATATAATTCTATCGCTCTGAAATTGCAAATACTTGAAGGTTATAATCAGTACTCCAAACCACTCAATCGCCTAGGAACGGGAAGACATTAAAAAGTATCTTGATCATCTTAAGCTGCTGTCTAGCCTAAATATTTAGAAAGTTTCCTTATTTCTCTGAGGAACCCATAAATTTATGATGAGGGCAAGGCCAGGAAAACCACACGCTCATCATCATCCGGCTGAGTGATGCAGAAACCACAGGATGGATAAAAGCCAGGAGATTCTCTTTTGGTTTCATCAGAGGCAAAACAAGCCAAGGAGGAAAACAAAACCAGCTGATGTAAGTGGTTAAGAACAGTCATAAGACTGAAGACATACTTTCATGAACTGCATCCCAAGCTGAACTTAAAATAACTAGGAATAGCTCAGAAAGCACAAAACACTAAAACTCTGACTCACAAACTCAGTGATGAATTGTGATGTAATTCACACGGACACATCATGAAACCAGCTCTGAAACATTCTTGGCATCTGGAAAAATATCAGCTTTACAGAAACTAAGAGAACAAGCTTGTTTTGTAAGCTTCACCCACCAGTTTCTGGATGCATTCATTAGAGTTTCAAACGACTTTCACAAGACCAGAGGAGAACTATGTAATCATTCAGGTGAAGCTAAGAGATGAAAATCCCAAACCAAAACTGGATCCACGTGGTACATGCAGGACTATAATAATGACTAACCAGAGCCGACATTTCACAATGCTGACTTCAAATATTTGGTACAGGTCTGAAAAACCACACAACCGCACTAACCTCACCTCCCAGGAGCCTTCTCGACTCATGTTACTGCACTTCATAAATCCTGAAGCATCCCGGCAGAGAGCTATTGTGCAACCACAGTGACATAGCCAGTGCCTCGCATGACACATCTACACACCCACAATGCAACATTGCTTCATTTAAACTCATAAATCTGCGTCTTTACCACTGTGGCCATTGCAACTACTGGATTACTTCTCTTTGCTTAAATTTCCATTCATGTTACAAAGTACATGACAAATCTGAACTGTAAAATAGAGAGTAGATAAAAATATGCAAAGAGCTTCTACAAGAACCCTGGAGGGCATCAAGTGTACATTTTCTTGGAATAGCTTCCTTGAGAGAGTGTAACATTTCTTCCCTTGCAGGCTAAAGCAATGATTTTCAGTTAGGTTACTGCCAGGAAACAATTAAGAAACTTTTTAAGGAACAATTAAAAAGTTAAAGAAACAGTATATATTGCAGTAATATTACAACAATTTAACTGCTAGCTAAATTAAAACTCTATATTCAGCCAAATGTAATTATAAAACTGTGATATTTAAATGTATCTACAGGTTCATTTATTACCAATAATATAACAGATAAACTGAAATTGTGAACTACAGATATATAATCATCTATATAAGTGTATATGCTAATATATGCTAAAGGAAGTTAGCAGTTAGCTAAGTTAGCACAACATTTAGAGGCAGATAGGCCTAGGCCAAGACAGGTAGGAAGGGAAAAATGTGTATTCCCTGACATGTTGCTGATGGTTACTGGGTGAAATTGGTTGCCATGATGATATTACAGAAAAATCTCCTTGTGATTACTTAGATTTACCTTAAAAAGATTAATGAAATAAATTATTATTATTAAAATACAAATGCAAAGTTTGAAGCTGGTTTTTGAACCCACTGAACCAAATTAGGAGTTTAACTGCGCCTTGTCACTGTTGTCAATACAAACCAGTTCAACGTTAGTGCAAATAAAAATAAATGTGACGTGGCAAGGTTGACTGAAGAACTTTCACATTTGTTCATTCGGCAATTCTTCAGACATCAAAAACCTCTGAACCACTAAAGAACTCTTCATGAATGGATTTCTGCTTTATGAAGTACTCACATTGGTCTTGCTGGACACAGCAAAAGTGGCTCGGCTGGAGAAGCGGGTGATGGAGGGGCTGCTCCCAGACACTGGGCTTGTCACCATGGAGGAAACGCTGGAGCCAACTGGAGGACTACTGGAGGTGGAGCAGGATGAAAAAGTGGCAGGGGGGGATGCAGGGATAGTCTGATTGCTGAGGTTGCTGTAGGTCTGGGCTTGGCTTCCCAAGGTGGAGGTCTGCATGTGTACATGAGCCTGACTCTGCGTGTGAGCCTCACCTTTTCCGTAGATCACCTCCTTTATCTCATGGTGATTCTCCTCAATGTCATCTAGGTGGTTCTTGTGGTTTTGGGCATGTGTGTGGTGGTTGTTGTTCAGCAAGGTGCTCCTGTCACATGTGATGCCACTGAGGAGCTCCACCTGTCGAGTCAGAGAATCCAGCTGACTCCTGAGCTGCCGATTCTCCTGTTGGAGATGAGCCACGGCTCGTCCGAGGGGCCCACTCAAGTTGGCCGTCTCCTCCAGACGACGCTCCATACCCAGTTTAAAAGTACTCACATCCACATGGATCTCCCTGATGGCATCCCTTAGAGTGTTCTCATAACGGGCTAGTGCTGCACATACAGTCTCGCCCTCTTGAGAGCAAGATCGTGGGCAGCACACTTCTCCCATGTCACCCACAGCTGGGGCTTGCATTGGCACAGATCCCACCACTGCTGACCCTTGGGGAACAGGCCAGATAGCTTCCAAGTCTGCAAGTTAATGACTCTTCCCTGGTGACTGTCTGCCTCAGTCAGTGTTCTGAGAGTTTTGCTGGAGGGGGTGGGGACTGATGGACAGGAATTAAGAGGTGAAAGTTTGAAAGGGGTGGCAAAAGTCTGGTCTGTGTTATTACCACTCCTTCAGCTACGTCCTGAGATAGGATGCTCAGTAAGGTCTGCTTTCCAGGTACCAACTTCACTCCAGCTTCTGTCTGAAAATACAAAGTGAATAAAATGCAAACACACTGTTAAACTCTTCAAAGATCTGCTGAAGCCCAATTGAGATGAATGTCTGTAGAGGATGATTACGGGAAAATTTAATATCTAACAACAACTGACATGGTAAACTTGATTCTAAGCAAAAGTTCAGACTGCAAAAAGCTGTCTGAACTTCTCAGTTTCAAAGAACTGAGAAGAACAGAATAAAAGCATTCATTTCTTCGAGCCAGATCTGATTTACAGCTGCTGAGAAACACAACGATGAGGTCATCTTCACCCACAGCTGCAAAAAACCTACCTCGGTTTTGCTCTCCGCTACAGCTCACCAGACTTTCCTCGGCAGCTGTATGTCTGTGTGTGAGGGTGTGCGAGCTCTGCTCTGCTCTGCTGGCTCTCTGGTTTGTTTAAAGGTTGATCACTCCTCTGGCCTTGGGGAGGGAGGAGAAAGGGAGGGATAAGGGAGGAGGGTAGTGGTGGAGTGGAGAACTTGCATGGAAAGAGTAGTAAATGTGAGGGGAGGGGAAGTGGGGCGGTGCAGTGGGTAGATTTTATGTCCTAACACTGTCTAAACTGTCTTACTCCTCCTACCTTTTATGTTACAGCTATTTTCCCCTGTTTAAATGTATGTATACATGTTAGATGATATCGGAAGAAGAAACAATGAAATATGACTGCTGTAAAATAGAGTATTCATGTTTATCAAAGCCTGTAACTTGAATGTATTTTTTGCACGTATTATATAGTGGCCACTCACAACAAATTGCTTTTATAAATACCACTGACATTATCCTAAGCTGAAATGACGATTCTGTTTTCCAGACAGCTGGTTGAAATACTTGAAATGTGTGCTGCTGTGCTTATAGAGAAGAACCCGCAAATAATTTTCCACTAATCTTGCAATTCCCTTCAGCTCTGTGCTAAAGCCTTAGCATCTTTCAACTTATAAAATTGAGTCTGTGCTCTGCACATTTCCAGTCCGAGGCTCTCATCAGACTCATTTATCAAAAGAGCAAGCAGCTGTTTTCAGTGAAAAAGCTCTGCTACAGATACTCTACACTATCTGCTAACCATTTATTACCAAATCATCACAATCACAGAGCATTTTGCCGTTATGCTGCTTTGTGTCCACTGGACATGAAATTCACTGGAATCTGATTTTTAACGAGGTATATGCCAAAAATTTATGACGTTCAATCTTTAGACCTCCCAGCAAATCAAGTGTTTTTAATCAACATTGTTTGATCAGGATTTTTTTTAAACCCATTAAAAATTTCATATCTTATGCCTTATAAAAAAAAAATACATCTCAAGTCAATTGAGTGTTTCTTTTTTTTTTTTTAATGTCCCCCTGGGCTATCATGTCCCATATGGGCTATTGGTTAGGTTTCCTGGTTTTCACCCAGGTGGCCTGGGTTTGTCTCCTGGTATGGGAACTAATGTTTACACCATTTCCATAGGGATTATTGAAGTATTCTGATTTATATTAACAAACTGTTGTAATAGAATAGAAGAATAGAATAATCCTTTAATTGTCCCACAAGGGGAAATTTGGTTGTAACAGCAGCCAAAAAGACACATATACAAACAAACAGTACACAGGACACAGAACAGAAACATACACAATTTTTCTTACATATTTACATTAAGGACAATGGTTACTATATAAACAGAGTACTGTACAGTTATTAAATTAAATAAAAATAACTACAGATAAGAGGCAAACCAGGTTGTAGTGCAAATCGGTTGATTAACTTATTGCAGTTACAGCGCAGATGTAAACATCTATGTTTGTTGGGAGCAGTTCTGATTGTACAGTCTGACAGCTGCAGGGAGGAAGGACCTGCGGAAACGCTCCTTCATGCATCTAGGATGCAGCAGTCTGTCACTGAAGGAGCTCTGCAGTTCAGCAACATTTACATGCATGGAGTGGGAGACTCTGTCCATCAGAGATGTTATTTTGGCCAGAGTCCTTCTGTCTCCCACCACCTGCACTGGGTCCAGGGTGCATCCCAGAACAGAGCTGGCCTTCCTGATGAGTTTATCCAACCTCTTCCTCTCAGCTGCCGATAAATCGCAGCTCCAACATACAACACTGTAAAAAAATGACAGATGCCACCACAGAGTCATAGAAGGTCTTTAAAAGCGCTCCCTGTACTCCAAATGACCTCAGCCGCCTCAGCAGGTAGAGTCTGCTCTGACCCTTCCTGTAAAGAGCACCAGTGTTGTGGCTCCAGTCCAGTTTATTATTCAAGTGAACACCCAGGTACCTATAAGAGTCCACTATCTCAATGTCCACTCCCTGGATGTTCACCGGTGTCAGTGTGGTGGGTTTGTGTCTCCGGAAGTCCACCACCAACTCCTTGGTTTTCCCGGCGTTGATCAGCAGGTGGTTCTGCTGACACCAGTCAACAAAGTCCAGAGTCCACTGTCTGTATTCTGAGTCGTCCTCACCTATGATGAGGCCGACTATGGCAGAGTCGTCAGAGAACTTCTGTAGGTGGCAGCATGGGGAGTTGATGGAGAAGTCTGCAGTGTAGAGGGTGAAGAGGAACGGTGCCAGCACAGTTCCCTGTGGGGCCCCCGTACTGCAGACCAGTGTATCAGAGACACAGCCCTGTGACCTCACATACTGTGGACGTTCTGTGAGGTAGTCCAGTATCCACTGGGACATGTGGTGGTCCACTCCCGATAGCTCCAGCTTGTCTCTCAGAAGTCGTGGCTGGATGGTGTTGAAAGCACTGGAGAAATCAAAGAACATGATCCTCACAGTGCTTCCAGGCTTCTCCAGGTGAGTCAGAGCTCGGTGCAGGGGGTAGATGATGGCGTCCTCCACCCCAATGCCAGGCTGGTAAGCAAACTGCAGCGGATCCAATGAAGACCTCACTACCTAATACTACCTAAATGTAGATAGACTAGGTTTTATGTCATGATTAGAGATTAACTTAAGGCAGTTAACTGTTTCCCTACATGTTGTCACTTTTGAAAAGAAAATCTGTCCTATTGTAGTTTGTGCCTGATGGCCAGAGGACACAGACTGAGGACCCCACCCCCCCGTAATTACGCCCCAACACAGCAAACATTCCACAAAAGATAACAAGTGTCTGTGTGTGTGTGTGTGTGTGTGTGTGTGCATGTGCAACAAACAGAGTCAGGCTAATACTTTACTCCACCCTCCTGCTTACTGTCAACAGTGTGTGCGTGTTAAGGAGAGAGTGCAAGACTGAGGTGTAGCTATGAGAATTAAGAATTGAGGAAGGGCCTTTTGCTTGTCTCTCTCAGTCTAAGTATAAGCTCAAATATCTTCATCATCTAATAAAAGAACGGAAAGCCAAAATCTCTGATCTAATTAAAACTGCCGTGCCCATTAATGAATTAGTTCTTTGCCAGTGTTAGAAATAAATAATGAATACCAAAATCAAAAATACCAAAAATCATTGCAAACATCATTATTCTGTAACCATAGAACAGATTCCTGTTTCTCTTTGTGCTTTCTGGTTTTGCGTATTTAAACAAGATAACAAACAAGAAAACACGATTTGGATTAAATTACCATGTGTTTTTATTCTTGTGCAGTTTTATTATTACACAAATGGATTATTCCAACCAGAGCTTTGTACAAAAGGTTCTGACATTCTTGTACTGTTTACCTCATTTACCAGATGGCGGCACTAATGCAGCATTGTGTCCTTTCAAGATCTTTAGTTAGCTATTCTTTAAGTAACAGTAGTTACAAATAAGCCAGTTTGATGCTTAATCCATGTTCGAGTAGAACTGCACCGTTACTATGTAACAGTGAATTGTAACAACTGATTAAAAGAGTATGAATATAGTAAATGTGGCTGTTCATTGCTTTGTTTTTGTTTTGGCTCACTTTCAATATCTTCTTAGTGTTGTATTTACAGAAAGCTCAAAGAAAGAAAATCTGACTTTGCAACATATACCATTCATTTTGTGACATCATTTTGTGTCTCATTAAATTATAAAATTAAATTCAGCTTTGTTGTAATGAAGGCAAGCCGTTGTTCATTTTGCCTGGGGCACACTGAAAGTCCCCGAAGCCAACCTGTGGGGTCCAAGTGGGGCCCTGACTCATTGTTACTGGAAGTATCAGTGAGTCAGCAGGTAATGCGCTGTTTAATCAGAAGGTATGGAATACAAAAACCTCAGCTGTAGTCACCATAGTGTAGTCTTACTCCCCAAGCTTGAGATTATTCATTGTTTTACAGTCATCAAACATTTTTGACTGGTTTACTGGGATTACTAAAGAGAGAAGGATACATGCTTTAATTTTCTTCTCATCTGGTCTTCAGCCAGCGTAACTATCTGTTGATATTACAGACACATTTGCACACATACTTCTTCCCGTATGCAGCGCTGTTGCCCCAAGTGATTAAGTGTGGATTAGGTCAGACTGAAGGATATCTGGGGTTTGCGATATATAACACACTTATGGTTTAACATATATCACAGTTGTCAAGGGCCCAACATCTGGAAAAAAGTAAAGAGGAAAAAAGAGAAGAAAGCCATTGTTATTCTAAAATGCCTTCAACACAGGAACAATGTGAAAACTATTTGTACTGCCAAGCAAGAAGCTGTTAAGTTGATAAAGCTCCCCATCACAGGCCACTTTAAGCAATACTTTTTCATGTAAATGATGGTGTAAATGATGAATGTAAAAATGTTGCACATGGTGAGAAACTGACAAAGGCTAACTTGAACAGGTGGGATATGGGAGGCGGAGAAACCCTAACATTGATCTTGTGATGTAGTGTGGACAAAAAACTTACTTACAAATAAGTCACATCCCAATATGTGGATTTCATTCAACAACATATGAGGAGACATTACATGAGCAATCTTCGTTAATTTCCACCTCCTAGCTAGTATGAAAGGTAAAAGTCTAACCACCATCGTCAGTTTAAATTTAAATTGAATTAAAGCCTGAATTATACTTGGGTGCAGACGGAGACCTGACTTATTAGTACTCATTCCTGTCAAGCCTGGGTGTATGCATAGCTGGTGCATTGTAATGTAAATTCCCTGCGGACGAGTCCACGCAATCACAAAACACAGGCAGGCATTGAGATGTCACGGGCTCACTGTCTGCTGAAGAAATTTACATTACATAAATTCCCGTGACATAAAACCATGAATACCACACCACACTTTTTGCAACATGTTTCAAAATTTAAAAAAAAAAAAAAGGAATGCAGAAGCACATCATATATAGATCTTATTTCTGATAAAAGAACTCTAAAATGAACAAAGATATTAAAAGTAAAACTGAAATTTCGAAATTTATTAGTTCTCAGTAGTTGAGCAGTATTTACCTTGAAAAATCTCTCATCTTGGCTTCCTGTTCTCTCTTTCTTACAGATTTCTAAATCTGTCAGACTTTTCAAGGCAGATCAGGTCGTCTACTGATCAGGTTGGTGGTTCGATCCCTGGCTCCCCCTAGTCTGCATGCCAAATATCCTTGGGCATTATACTAACCCTAGGTTGCTCTCTGATGCATCCATCGGAGTGTGAATGTTAGTTACTAAGCACTTAAAATCAGAGAAGAAAGTGCTTGTGTGAATGGGTGAATGTGGGATGTTGTATTAAGTGCTTTGAGTGCTCCGGGAGAGTAGAAAAGGGCTATATAAGAATCAGTCTATTTAACATTTACCAATTATACATTGATTAGTTTGTAACTGTCTTAGAAATAATCCATTAAAATACACAAAACCAGCTTGTGGAAGCAGCCATGTTGTCCTGCCATCTTGAATACAGTAGCTGAGATACAGTAGACATCACTGTTCTGCCTGATGCCGTTTGTGTATGTGGTTAGAGGCAGAGGAGAAGTCATTGGTGCTTGTTTTCCGTGGAGGCCTGCACATTCAGACGTGAAGGTTCATACCTATGGGGAAGGGGTCCCCTTTACCAAAGAAGTGAAAATCCAAAGCATAAGAGATAATGCCATCTGGATAAAATGTCATCTTCTTCCTCCTAACCTCAAGCCCCATCTCATGAACTGAAGTCAGGACTCTAAACATGCTCATTCGTTATTACAATGAGCAGCCTAAACAACAAAAACGGCTGGTTGTAAGCTAACATGATGCCAGCTAATATTAGGCTCTTGTGTCCTAAAAATCGCAGCTTAATTGCTTGAAGTGCCAGGGGTAAAACAAAACAGAATTCAGTTGACTGCAATTTGCAATCTACTGACATCTAGTGGTGAGATTTTACACACTGTGACTTTAATGTTTTTTTTCTGTCCCTGGGAAATAAATAAACTTTTTCACTGCAATACTGACAAACTAATATGAGACAAACTAATAAAACTAATAATATTCTTCATTTCACCTGTGGACTAGCTTCTCCTTTACTCTGGCTTCTTTAGTTAAATAAAATGCTTCATGAGGTTGTTTTTTTTCTTAGTGGTTAACAGTCATTCAATTTTATGTTTCTTTATTACTCTCTTTTAGCTCAAGTTTTGGTCTCTACCGACACATATGGGGAAGTATCTGCCTCTTATTCCTTATCTTTAGCAGTCAGTAACTGTGTGCATGCTGTTTGGTGCTAAGAGTGAATTGCATGGTGAGATTTCACTGAAAACATTTGTGAGAGTAGACAAAACAGTGCACGGGAGGATTATGCAGCAAATCAAGCAGATTCAGCAAACAGACAAAAGATACACAGTAGATTTATTTACACAACCATTTCATTTATGTTGTCACATTGTGATTTAATTTTCATATTCTGGCAAAATAATATGCTAACAGCATTAACTTGTGGATCTGTTATGCTCTCATTCTCTGTGATACTCGGTCACACGCTTGTTATGAGAGATGTTTCACTCGACCATCTCTGACTGACGTTTAAAAGTGAAACAAAAATGAAAGAATGTAGATGTAATCAGGTCAATTCCCTGGTAGCGTTAAGCGCCCTCAGGCACAATAAGTCAAAACAAGGACAGACAAACACAGGTGGATGACATAGTCAGATGCGAGGAAGGTTCTCACACTGTTTTCCTTGTGGCTTTTATGGGAAAAACATGATGACTTCATGATACAGTTCACAAGAGTTCTCAGGAAACTGGTGTAATCTATGTTTATAGTCAGTAGAGATTGATTTCAAACCACCCTTTAACAACCTTCTTGTTGTTAGACGATGCATCATAACTGCAGTTTTCTATTTTTTTAACTTTGTACAAAAGATTCTGACTGCAGTTTTCTTTTCTTTTCAGTTTTTTTTTTACTGTTGGTCATGTTAATGTGTACAGTAGTTTTATAGTCTGTACTGTCATTGATTCTACTAATGTCAGGCTGCTTTGGATGTAATGTCAGAGTTTGAAATTGACATTGTTCCAGGAAACATGGAAATGAAAGATGTAAATCTGTATTCAAATTTTGCTACTTATTTTAAAATACTTTTTTTTTTTTAAATATCAACTCTCTAACTTCTGTTTATAGAAGGGTTACCAGTGGTTTCCATTTTAATACATTTTTGGTTTATTTTACAGCTGGCAACAATTTCAGCGCTGTATTTAAGCTAATGCTGTGTGATGTGTGGTCATTAAAGAACAAGCTGTTTATAATTAAGATGTTAATTATAAGTATGAACATGGTGAGACTATACGGCTAAACATGCCAAAGATAACCTCGTTCCGCCTTCGTATTTTTTCATTTCTCCTGCGTCATCATCCACATGCTCTTATATTTCTTTTTGAGTGTACACGCATGCACGCGCTTAGTCAAACACTTACAGTGTCCTCTCTTCATCATTGTTGCACTCACTCACAGCACACACTCTGACTTCTGCTTACAGACTAACAAAAGATTAACAAAAAGGCTCTGAGCTTGCCAGCATTTAACAGTGTAAGCCACTGCTGCTTTAAACAGAGCACAAATATGTCCACACTCGCTCAAACTCCCATGAACACACACACACACACACACACACACACACACACACACACACACACACAGAATGCATGCAGAAAGCAGAGCTGCCAAACAGTTCCTTGTCTAAACATGACAATGAGTCAGACTACATGTGGGCCAGTTTAAACAATACTGCTACTGATAATCGATGTTAGTGCACATTAAAGTAGTTTTATCATTCTTAGTTACCACTTGTTTATTCAGTTCATTACTCAGTCGAGATTTGTGGCCTTTAAGTAGGACAGTGGACTATAATTTACATTGAACTTCATATTTAGATAATTCTTGGATTTACATTTTTAATCTTCTACAAAGTATGATGCATAGAGATTAAAATATGGACGACTATAAATTATTTGATCACCTGCATATTAAAACATCTGTCATCATTTATTTAAACAGCTCTATAGAAGCTTGTTTTTCTTGTACAGAAAGTCGCTTTCATACCTTTTTTTCCAGGTGACCAGGTCTGAGTATGTTAGAAGCTGTTGATTTATGGGGATGTTCCAGCACAGCCGTCTTTAGGTTTTACACAGAATGAGCTGAAAAAAAGAAAATGTGGTCAGAAGAGAATGGACAGACTGCTTCAAGGAAGTAGCAAGGAAGACAACAGAAACTCAAATATCCACTTGTTATAACCAAGAGATGGAGCAGAACAGGTCTGAAGGCAAAATACATCAAACCTTGAAGCAGATGGCCTACAGCAGCAGAAGCCTTTATGACCAAGATGTGGTACAAGCAAAGTGTAACTAATAAAATAGCTGGTAAGTGTAGAAGCATACATTGATACACACAGACAACAACAACAAACATAAAAAAATGTTGGTAAAACTACGGTCAAAGTTAAATGGAATATGAGACCATGGCTGCCTCGATTTGGCCAAGAAGGCTTTGTTCTCGTAGAAACTGGACCATTAAAATTAGAGCGTTCCTCACAGTCAGTGCAGCTAGGATATTTTTATACTCTATGACTGTATGAACATATTAAGTACTGTTTTACAAGGCGCACCGGATTGTAAAGCGCACTGTCGATGAACGGGTCTGTTTTCATACATAAGATTATAAGGCGCATTAAAAGAAACAAAACAGTCAGATAAGTCAAACTTTACTCAACTCATTCTTCTTGCTTTCTCCTGTCATTGATTCATTAATGTTGAATTCTCTTGCAGCTGCTCTATTCCCATATTGCTGCAGTATATTAATGACTAACCTCGTATTGTGGATAGATTATCTCAGTTGTTCTCCTGACTGACACATATGGAAAAGATGTATATAAATCTTATAAAGTTTGTATCTGTCTTGTGTGAAACTTGTATGAAAAGCATACAAGAGTGAAAACAGACATAAGATCCCTTGAAAAATTATATAAATGAAGCTTGTATGTTTTGGATACTTACTAAAACAATATATGAAAGTAATGAGAAAGTGGCCACTTTCATGAGTAAATCATATAAGCCTTATATGATTCACTATATGAAGTAGGCCACATCTTATGCAAGTCTTTTATAAGTTTTTACTATTTCTTTTCCATATGGGGAAGTTTGGTCCGTTTACAGCATCCTGCCATGCGATTGCATTTGTCCCTAACCATCGGGAACTCTCATGTTAACTTTTAACTGGAAAACAGTTAACATTCATCTCCCAGCTTCACTGTGTTTATGTTATGCTAACATAGCTGTGTTGCTAGTGATCATATATACCAGCTAGTCCAATTTCAGTAACCCAACAAAAGTCACTGTTGTTTAGTTTTCTGTCTTCATTTATGTTGGAAGTGATAGCAGAGCTGTACGTTTGAATTTTTTCAAAAATCTCTCAGTCAGAACATGCTATATCATGTTTAGATGGAAACTAGCGAGCTAACTTCCTGCTAACTTCTAACTCTGTTAAATTTAATAAATTCTGTTTTCATGGATGCCTGGATGTTAAACTTAATTGTTACACCTGGTAAAGCAGCAATGTTGATCATTTTATTAAAGATGAAAGAATTTAGACAGTTTGTAACTCTCAGTGACGCCGCAGTGTTCGTTTGACTTTGGGACCTGAAGCAGATGGAGTTTTGGACCCAGATTAATCCGCGAGGCTCCTGACTACGGGAGCTGTAATGCTCTGACAATCCATCAAGCGGTGCAGCTTCGTAGCTTACCAAAGTTGTACTAAAACATTTTTTTGACAGATTTTTGAGCGCCGTGTACCACATAAAATCGGTTGGAGGCCAGTAAGCACAACCAGATTTCGTGCATAAGGTGCACCGGGTTATAAGACACACTGTCGATTTTTGTGAAAATATTTACAGTGGTGGGTTTTATTGAATAGTTGGATTGAATAAGTTTAGAAAAACACGGCCTCTAAGACGATGAACGTCCTTTGTCCTGCAGCCTCTGCGAGAAACTCCGTTGCTGCTTTTCATGCAATGCAAAAAAGCTTAACAGCCTAAAAAACTGCCAGTGCATTAAACTCTTTGAAATGCAAATCATTTTATTTCAGGTATTTTCTACAGTGAGGATTTAGTGCAGCAACGTGCATTTTTATGCCTCTGTTTGTTGAGGTTATTACCAGATAAAGGAGCTTCCACACTGCTGAATACTTCATCTGCTAGTGTAGCAGAACATGGACAGAGTAAGTATACCTGAGTAAAGACCTGAAACAATTCTAGTACTAGCAGTACTTGGGTCAGTGTAAACAGGTACTTTCCAGCAGGCTGAAGGATGTACCGCAGAATGTCTGACTTGAGACCACAGACAGGTGGCTGTGTCCTGTCACAGACCTGAAACCTACTACAAAGTCTCAAGGTCTCCAAAGCTAACTGTTAGCTTAAGCTTGTATTTTTTGGTCAGTTTTGCCATTTCTTTATTAGGACTCTCTTTTTTGTTTTGTTTTTTAGAAAAATTAGGTTTATTATAAGCAGTGTTGGGACTAACGTGTTATTAAGTAACGCGTTACAGTAACTACGTTATTATTGTGGTAACGAGCACGGTAACTAGTTACTATGCTAAAATCAGGAACGCGTTACTCGTTACTGGGATTTAGATAGGCTCGTTATTCATTACTTCGTGTGGTGGCTATCGCGGAGCTTCCACAGATTCAGTAACATTAGCAAGTGGTGGAGGCCAGCAGGTGGATGAGAGAAAGTGGAGGCAAGAGGAGAGACCCGAAGCGGCCGCCCGTCCAAGTGTCAGGTGAACGGAACTTTAGGTAAGAAGTTATGACCTGCAGTCTATCTGGGTCAGATATAAACCAAGTTTAGGTGGAGTTTATTTTCGTTATGCTGACTTTTTCGTACTGCGTGCTAGCTAGCATGACGGAGTTTCTATACAACTGTGTGGGTGCTGTGTTATTGATGTTGAACTTTATTTTGTTCATAAGATTAATTATTAGAGTTGCCAACCGTGCCCTAAAAAACGGAATCGTCTCGTATTCACAGAAAACATTATGCGTTTCGTATTGAGCTGAAAAGGAACACAGTTTATCCCTACTTCAGCTACAATGAAAAAGACACAAAGCTGGAGTTATTCTGTGTTTACGCTGCACAGCTGCCTCTTCTTCTCTCATTCTCCCCCCTCCCTCTCCTGTTTCTACTTCAATCATGAAACTGATCAATGATCAGCTGATCGCCTTTTCTGTCTTGTTTGTTTATCGCCCACTTTGCGCCAGAAAGAGGAAACCAGCAGATGTCGCGTTAAACAACAGCAGCATGTTTGATCAGCTGTTGTTAGAATTTATTTAATATTAATTTCTAGTATCAGCTGATGTTTGCTGGAGCCACAGCTGTAAAAGCTGCTCGCCATGATATTGGTTTGGATATGTGGTGAGAGGGAAACATGAAGATGAAACCAGGAGATGTCCTTATCAGAGCTGAACAGCTGATGGAGAAACAGGTTTATCTTTTAGGTCACATGAATGAGTTGAAGTTATGAACTGTTTCTGAGAGACAAATAACACCAGGATCCTTTTCTATGTAGCTGACAGCTGGTAACTGTGCAGGGGCAGATCTAGCAAAGTGATGCCAGGGTGCCAGGTAGGGCATTAACAGGGAAAGGGGGGCACAAAGAAATACTTTTCATTCTTATTCTCATTTAAAATGTCTAGCTTTTAATAAATAATTATCTGAGTCTTACAACAAACGATTGATAGATTGATACATATATACCATCAAGACAGTGTACATCACTGTCACAACAGTGTTTGTTTTCATTCAAAGGCTTTATGATTTTTCCTATAATGGCGGGCCGGTCTCTAGTCAAAATGCCCGGGTCGATTTTTTTGTCCCAGTCCAGCCCTGGATGCAGCTCATCTGCAGTCTGGTGTTACCTACATCTTCCTATTCAGAAGGCAGAATTTCTGAGTTCTGAGTACAATCAAAAGCACCACGACTGCAGTTTTTGTGTTGGATGTAAAAAGCGCACATGACGCTGTGACGTAGGCTAGAATCATGGCGGCAGTCGACGATGGTCCAGGCGTGGGATTTCTCTCGTGGAAGTATGCACATTATTTTTTCCTTTCTATTGGTAGGTGGCACAGTGCACTTGTGGCAAGTAAGCAAGCTAGAAGACTGGCAGTCTGGCTGGGTATCCAGTTACGGAAGCAACACATTAACAAGAGAAGTCTGAGTAAAACCAAAGTTACTTTCCCTAGTAACTAGTTACTTTTAAAGTAACGAGTAACTTGAAGTAACTGAGTTACTTTTGATGGAAGTAACTAGTAATGTAACTAAGTTACTAATTTAAAGTAACTTACCCAACACTGATTATAAGTCCACATGGTGAGCTGAAGTGCAAATTCAAAGCTCCTTCAAACAGACCAAACAGAGTATTTCTAGAAGTGCAAATGTGTGAATTTGACTACTTCCTGTTGGATTCTAAAGGTGAGAACAGGAAACCCGAATTGACTGGACATTATCTGAAGGTTATATTTATATATATTTTTTAATTATTGGCTGTTGATGACAAAACCAGAAACCTAATGCGCCCATTCAATTTTTTTAGGTCTTGCATGAGTAGACATGCAGGCCCACTGGTGGTTCTCATGCTTAAAATGGAGCTGGACCAAGTTTAGTCTGGGAGTCTGTAGTCGTGTCATTACTGGACTGGAGAAAGCGGTTCTTCTCATGATGGTGAGACCATTCCTCTGTGTGGACCTCCTGATGTATATAATGAACAGTGGTGGAGCTCTGAAGGAAGATGTTGCAAAGCTACTGAAGGCAGATGAAGGCAGTTTAACTGTTTTCAAGCTTTATCACTTTGAGTGGAAAGTTGTAGCCCAGCCCACAGAGGATCTCCTCAGAGAAGTTTATTACTTAGCTTGTTTGATAGTCTCCTTCTCCAGCTCTGTAACTGTTTCTCTCTGTGTGTCAGGACATCATGAAGCAGCTAGTAGATGCAGCCTTAAAAATGCACACAGAAGCTATGTTCCATCGAGACATCAAGGCTGAAGATCTGCTCGTTCAAACCGACTCCGGTGACCAGTGAGTGTGTATCACAGAGACTTTTAGATGTGACTGCATTGTGAGGGAAAATCCATACTGTCAGTTCTCTGGTATACCATCTGGCTTCTGCTCTTCATTCATCTGTCGCTCTGTGGAGTGTTGATCTTGATTTCAGCGTGAGACTGCTCCCAATCCATTCTTTCTGTCTGTGCTTTGCAGGAACCAGAATGTGCGCACCTTCAGAATTCTTCACAGCTGCTGGTCGCTCCGCTATAGGAAAAGTTGGACGAAGAGTGACAATTTACAACATCCTCTGTGGGACAATTTATTTCAGTTGTGAGATGTCCCATGGTTAACACTGTATGGAACAGTTTCCTTGAAAAAAATTACTGCAGTTTCCATCTTCATCTGGGCTTTGTTTTCTGTCCTCCCTCTAACCAGACTGCCATAATTTTTTGGGGCTATGTTGACGTTGAAATCCAAGGAATTGGGCCACTTTGGCAGAAATCTAGTAGCACCCATGGTTCCAAAACACAACTACAATCACATCTCAGCTTCACCTTTGGAAGTTAAGAATCACCTTCGGAGAGGACTAAATAAGCCGGCCCAATTTAGAGCAACAAATCATCTCCAGATTTCTCAATATTAGCTTTTGTTTTTAGCTTTGTCTTTAGCTTTGGAGCAGAATTGGCAGATGTCAACTGAAAGAAAAGAAATTACTCAAGCTAAATAAAGATGACCAAAAACACGTTTTTCTATTATGATGTGATTTATATTTATTGTTTATTTTTTATTTATCAGGTTATTTTATTTATTATTTGGCCATGCTAATCTGTCCACTGCCAGTGACTGCTGTTTTCACCTTCTATGAAAAAGAGTTCAGGAATGTCATTTTTATCCAACTTCCTTTAATATGGAAAAACACACATACATGCATCTCTTAACAGGAGTTATATGTCAGAGTTTGCACTTTATAAAAGTCCTATTTTTGGTCTATTCATTGTGGGAACACTTTCCCCAAGGAAAGGCATTCAACCAGGTCATTCCTCTTTACATTGTGTTTAACTCACAGTCTGTAAATTCAAAACAGCTTGGCTGTGATATTTCTGCCTGGAAACCAGCAGCATGACACAATCATACAATAACACAGTGTTGTGGCAGATTGTCCACTGCGTGAGGTTGACAGACAGGCTACCTGTTTGCTTTGATCCCAGTCTGACAGTTTGACACAGTGAGGTGCTTCTACCTGCCCGTGTGTTGACAGACATCACATGTTACTCAAAAACAGGCCAATCTTTGCCCCCCCCCCCCATGACATCAGAGTTTCCATGGGAACCTGTCGTGCTCAAACAGGGCCACAGAGACAGCAGCCAAGTCATGATGTCATTGACACTTCAAAGCACAACACCTGCATGTGGAACTTAGAGAGGGAAACTGAAGGCCATGCGGCTGTTTACTAGAGGCAGTATGTGACAGAATAAACTAAACTACCGATGACCCATCAAGAATACCAACATAGCTGAATTTGTTATAAACAAATATCTTGTAGTTGTGCATCTGCCACAGGTGCTGGATCTCATCAGAAAAGCGATCCAACAGTTGATTTTCTATTTTCAGGAACTGGGAAAAGTCAAAGGGAGGTAAATCTGGCAAACGGTCCAGGTGGTGAGTGTAGATTGATAGTGTGGTCAAAAAACTCTTGTGTTTTCAATGCAGTCTTGGAAACTGGATTAAAGTGCTGAAAGCTCTTTGTTTGTGGGGGGAAAACCCAGCTTTCATCACCAGTGATGATTCTTCACATGGAAATTGGGTCAGTTTGAAACAGAAGTTGGTGTTTGCTCTCTCCACAAGTTTAAAATCATGGTGAAACAGCAGAGTGTACAGAGTGCACATATAGTCAGACAAACTATGACAAAAGTCCTTGGGACAAGTAAAACTTTTTATAATTAAAAGGTTGGCTTCTTTAAATTAGGTAGTGATTTTTAAATAGGCAGAAAATATTTTGAATGAAAATGGTGTGCAATGAAAAGGGGAGCACTTGTGGTATGAGAAACTTTGGAAAACTTGCAGAAGGACAGGAGGAGGGTTGATGGAACCCAGACCAAAAGAAGCAGAGACAGAAACAATAAGCTTTGAATCAATCCAGGCAGAGCCATGGGGAGGAGAACGTGTGCTCAATAAACATCTTTGGGAGCAACAGCATGGGATTTGTGTATATCAGGGGCATCAAAAGACCCCACAGGGTCACTTTCAGTGTCAGCATTTGGTTTATTTTTCTAGCGTCTTCCGGTGGTGTTCAAAAGGAGAGCAAAAGCTCCGCTCTCCACTGATGCGTCTGTTTCTAATCGATCAGGGTACTCCCTCCACAAATGAGGCTTTATTACTTTGTTTTAACAAAAACTGTGCGTGAAATTACTCAAAATGAAGTATGAAGCTTTTTGTTTGTGTGAACCCGGTAAGAGTGTTAATGCTGTCCGGAGTGTAAAAAAGAAGAAGACAGGAAGCTGTGGTGAGTGAGGGTATAAAGGAAAAGTGATGGATGACACATTTTGCAAACTCAGTCTGACCTCCAATCTCCAATTACATATTCTTGTACTTCTGAGAAGTTTTTAAAAAATTATATTAACCTTTCAAAGTATTCCTTTTACTTAAACCTCTGCCTTCTTTTAGATGGAAGACACACCAAGTACGCTTGAATGGATTTTTCAGGCTCAAACAGGCCTTTGACTAGACACATATATAAGTGTAAATTTTTAAGGCAATGAGATTGTGTTATCTTACTTAACAGACGTTTGTCAGAAGTTTGTGGTTTCCAACCACTGTGTAGGTAAAAGTGTGACTGGGAGAAGGCCAAAACAAAACCTGTTGTCCGTATGCTAGCATAATATTGACGACTACAATGTAACATGCATAACTACAGTGCAATAAAATTGTATTTATATAATACCAAATCACAACATCATTGGCAAGGTGCTTTATATTGTAAGGTAAAAACCCTTTAACAATACAGAGGAAACCCCAGCGATCAGATGACCCCCTATGAGGAAGCACTTGGTGACAGTGGAAAGGAAAAACTCAGTTAAGAAGGAACCATCTACTTCGAGTGGTTGGGGGTGAATGCAAAACAGTGCCACAACACATGTAATGTGTGAATTTGCTTGTAACGCATGGAGAGAAAAAATCGTATCACCAAAACTGCAAATAATGTGTCCTCCTTCTACTAGCCTAAAATTGTTTGGTGGTTCCTCCTGTTCTGCTATACAGCAATATGGTGACCATTGAGCACCAAAAGTCAGAAGCTTTGTAAACATTATGAGAACACCCCCCTGGTATTCGCAGATGAATACCTCATGTGGCCATACTTGATACTTCAACACGGTTATGTATTCAAAATACTAAGAGTGAGTATGGAAGAAAGACAGTTGAGATACGTTACGTTAGCATTGCCAAATCTATTTAGTTTACTCAGAAAACATGCATGTCTCTCTATTGCTGACAAAAAAGAGAAAAGTGGCTATGCTGGAGTGATATAACAAGGTTGAAACAATATTGTTTAATGGTCTAAACATTAGCTCAATTTGCCGAAACTACTTGAGTGTACTTGACATCCACTTATCTTTTTCGCCAGCATTTCTGTCACAACCCTTTATTTGCCTTGTGGACACAGCAGCGGAGAATTTGCGCAGTGTTTCAATAAATGGAGACAGTGCTGTGTTTATGAAAACATAGATGGTGATACCAAATTTGCAGGCTTGTACCGCTCAAAACAGCAAAGGAAAGTGGAATAATAGACATAATGTTTATTCACTATTTAGAACATGTAAAAGTGAACAGGAAACGTGTGGTGTGCTTGTGTGTGAGTGTTCACTGCTCACAGTCACTGACGGAGCCGCTCTGTCACAGTCCAATAAAACATCTGGAGCTGTCTGCTCATGTTCTTGCTCAGTTTAGGTAAGTGTTTTTCAGACATTTTGTGCCCAAGGCCAAGCTAAAATATTACACACACACCTGTATTCATATCAACACAAAATATACTATCTGACATGTCATCAGTTCTTCTTCTGACTGTATTTGTCAGAAGAAGGGTTTGAGCATGACAGTAGACTTGGCACTCATTTAAAGTGGATCAGGTTTCTATCAGAAGAGACGTTTGGTTTCTAGATATTTTTTTTAATCATTTCTGGCACTGTGTTTGTCAGCTTCCCTAGAAAGATAACATTTCCTGTACCAACTA
This sequence comes from Oreochromis aureus, assembly GCF_013358895.1. Classification (NCBI taxonomy): domain Eukaryota; kingdom Metazoa; phylum Chordata; class Actinopteri; order Cichliformes; family Cichlidae; genus Oreochromis; species Oreochromis aureus. The sequence continues at coordinate 35,796,282 of NC_052955.1, forward strand.
AAGCCACAAGAGGGGTTAGCGTTTGACAATTTTTTAATCCTCTTAACAGCGGTGGGCACACTAGACTGGTGGTTAGTTGTGCTTTGCACCATAAAAAAAGAAGACCCATTTAAGTATATGTTACAACTATAACATTTGACTGTGTATTTGTAAATAACTCAAGCTAAACATGTATTCCTTGCTTTATGTGCAACAAGTGTTGCAATAATAATATATGGTTAACAGAAAATTCCAAGGCACACTTGAACTTACCTCGGAGTGTAACAGTGTGTGCAGACAGTGCATTTTAAATCGACAAGAAAGTGGCTACCCAAACTATCCAACTTGAGGCTTCATCTTACGGGACCTGATGGTGCCTAATTCCATCTTTTATACACAGTCAGCGGTCAAAAGATGTGAATGATACACTCTCTAAAAGCCATTTTTTGGAGCCATGTGCACCTCTGGTTTGCCCGCAGGCAAAATGAAGACAAAACAAGCATTGCCGCTGTTTCCTAACCTTTAATGACATTCTCCACCAGATATTGTGCAATATCTGCATCTGCATCTAAAACATGAATGTTAAAGTACGCACATACTGGTTCTCACACACACACACACACACACACACACACACACACACTAGCTGACTAACTCCTCCAAGAGAGGTGAGTCAGATACAATGTGCAGAGGGTGGGAGACATGTAGTGAATGAGTCTGGACGGGGTGTTCTCTGTGCGACAGTGTCAGGATTAGATAGTGGTGGAAGTGGACGGGCCCCTAATGTCAACAGTAGAGAGGATACTCGAGACTGCTATAAGGATATGACCTCAAGAACTGGATGTGACTTTGGGGAAGTTTTGTGGATAAGCAGAAACTACACATGCACGCCAAAAACTGTGAAGTACTTAAAGGTTCTTCTTTGGATTGTCTTTTTACTGAACTTGAACTGTATAATCACAGGAAAAAATCAAACTGAGTGAGAAAAGAATAAGCTCTACATGCTGTATGCACGTCCTGCATTTCTTCCTACAAACTAATCAGTAAAGACCCACTGATAACTGATGACTGACGGTTAAGCAAGACCGCTTGCATGTATGTGTAAGTGCAAGATGATGTCATGCAGGCACACTGAGCCAAAATATATCTCAGTCATATCCATCAATTGTTCTTTCTCTGCAGTCAAACACACACACACACACACACACACACACACACTCTGTCGTATCAAAACTTCTCTGTGTTACCACATCAGCCCTACAACTTGGCAGCGAGGCCTCGATTTAGCATTACATCACCCTTTCCTCGTCCAGACCCTGGAGTCGAATGCACAAACTCAACCACACATGCTCACGCATTTGCAGGCAGAGCCAATTAGTAGCGTTATTAGAGAACATCCATCAAGCTGAGGCCACGTTTTTCCTCAAAGCTAAAGTTTGGAAAGACAGCATCATTAGCTCCAGCCAGCAGCAGAGGAACATGTAATCTGTGAGCACTTCTGCAAACACAAAAAGAGATTTACTGAAGCCGCTGATTTCAAGTGGACGTCACAGCTCCACCAACGCTGTTGCATGTAAAAAGAATGTTAGCATGTAATGGAAGCAGGCTACATGAAAACAGAAAGTGACGTCAGCATGCAATGTGGAAAGACTGCCCTCACATGACAAGCCGCATGCCCAAAAAGCCTGTGTTTTTTCGATTGTTAATTTTAACACATCACAATTTTTGTCTCAGTCTTTACATTCGAACATTTTTAATTCTCAAAGATTTTTGTTTTTCAAAACTATGTTACTTATGGAAGAGGAATTCACACTAAAAATGAAATAGGGGCATAGAAGTATCATTATATGTCTAGATTACAAATATACAGTGTTGGGGAGTAACGAATACATGTACCGCCGTTACGTATTTAAAATACAAAATATGAGTAACTGTATTCCGTTACAGTTACCGTTTAAAAGGTGGTATTCAGAATACGGTTACTTTGCTGAAATAAAGGGATTACATGGCAGTCTTTTCCTGTTTCATATATTAGGCTATCCTCTCTCTATTTTTGGTAATTCCACGCTGGTGCACCAATCAGTGCTGCTGCTCTCTACACACCGTTCGCGCGATCGCAAAGTGAACGGATCGCAAAAAGCGCAAATTCAAACGCGATTTCGATATGTCACATATTGACAGTGGCTCATCGATGCCAATAACATAATTACTCAGCTACATTTGCGAAAGAAAATGCAAAAGCATTGACACATATTTTTCCTTTCTATGATAGCCCGACGGGCAGGGCTGAGGTAGATTTTGGTAGCCCGACTGGAAAAATCGCTAGCCCCGGGACGTCGGGCTAGCGATTTTGCGAGCCCTGTTCAGCCATATTCCATATAAATCAGGTATCATACAGAAATAAAAATAGCTTCAAATACAGTCATGACAATAAAAAAATATGACTTTAAGGACTTAACAACATTACCTCAGTTATAGTACACCAACATCTCTTACACATTAGCACTAAGGGAACAGTGAATGACCTGGTGGTTTTTGTCCATAAAACTACTCATCTAAGATTACCACAAAGCAAAAGATCTCTCAGCAAAATTATGCAACATTTTAGGCACTATTGCCCCGATCAAATCAGTGAGCTGGGATTTTTGATTCTAAACATGAACTACTGTTACAGCAATAGACATGGACTACTGGTAACTCAATGTCCACTATATGAAGGAGCCAAACACATGCCTTCTCCTCCTGTTAACTGAGATGAACTGCTGGCATGTTTGTTTTACATCTATACTTTCCAGTCTCTCCTGGTGGACATGGCATACAGCATTTTACCTTTAAGCATTTTACATTTTAACGTTAGGCATATAATTTTAACAGCCTCTGTAAACTAATATCCTGGCTTGCTCGAGGCTGCCGTTTTCTCTGACAGTTTCAATCAAAATTAGAAATGCTACTCTGGGAGACTGAGATAATTAATAGTGCTGCCTGTTGTGCAGTTAGTTTCCAAAACACGTTATTCATGGTTACATACAGTTTTAGACTGATGTGGGCCAAAGCCTAGCATAGCCTGTAACGTTATTATGACGGACACATTTTATGAGTGAACTTAACTTTAAGTGACTTACAGGTTTCTTTGAAAAATACTTTCTTATATTCAGGTTCTTCCTTTTTGCTGCCATCCTCCTCTCCTCCTTGCAGGTCCGCGCAGCGCAGGCTTGCCACTGCTAAAACTAAACAGAGCTCCCTGAAAGGCACAGCCAATCACATTGGCCATATTTGTCACATGAGGTAGGACTCCAGTAGAGAACGTAATTTAACTCTTTCTGCACCGCTAGATGAATGAGACATTGACAGATCGTTTTTTTCTTTTTATCCGGTTTGTTTTTCTTTACTTGAAGAGATCAAATTATTGGTGGGGACATGTCCCTTCCGTCCATGCCAAATCTACGCCCTTGGATTGGTGAGTGACGATTAATTGCGCACCAATTCCTCTGGCATCATCTTATGCCTACTATTAGCTTACTATTCAAACCTGACAAGTGAAATCTCCCACAGCAAGCTTAAACATGTGAGAGGTTGATTGCGCAGAGAATCGCTGACCGTTATGTGAGTGCGTGTGTAAAAGCAGCAGGATTTACGCCGGTATTTTAGTTCTGCTGAGCCAAATAAGACAGGTCAGGGTGAAGAAGCGACAACCAAATAAAAGCCGACCACAAAACGGAAAAGTTATGACAAATCAGACTATGAGGCAAAAAGAAAGCTCAGCTTTTTTGGTTTCATGGACAAAAGAATTTACGTGGCTGGAATATGACGAGCTAAATAACATGATGTTCTGCCGGGTGTGTTGTAAGTTTCCCTCGATATCTGAGTCGCCAAGCGCCTTTGTAACTGGGACCAGTAATTTTAAGAAAGACCCCATCAGAACCCATGAGAAACGCAAGAAATGCATTATACTGCACCCAGTCTGCTATATCTTTCCCAGAACAAACAGCAATTGCAAAAAACATACTAAAAATAAAACAAGCACAAGCAGAAGTCCTGAAAAATCTTTCAAAAGCGTACTATGTTGCAAAGAGTGAACTACCATTGGCCAAATTTAGCAGTCTATGCAAACTTCAAAAAGCAAATGGCCTCGATCTTGGTTCCACTCACCTCTTACCCTTGACTTCAGTGGAAATTTCAGATTCAGGATCTGACACAGACTGATTCATGTTCTACACAGTTCTTACAAGTTCAGAGAAATTTCTGTTCAATTAGAACCAAGTATTTGAGTTGATGACTGTAATTTTTATACAGTTGTGATTTGTATTTAACAATTTTCTGATTAATTTTTGTTTCCTTTACAATATTATACTTTAATGTCTAATATTGTAAAGGAAACAAAACATTAAAAATTGCTCTCTTTTTTATTCGGGCTACTTAAATTTATTTTGGGCTACCAAAAGCTGAAGAGGGCCTGCCCGAAGGGCTACCAGAGATTTTGAAATTTTGCGAGCCCTGCTGAAGTAAACTAAAGCCTAAAATACTTAGTCAGTCATTTGTTTAATAGTAATTTAACATTATATAATTCACACATAAAACTATGAATTGTAATTTTAAATGGTTTAAAAGCATGTAGAATAGCATATGTAAGCAAGTATATTTGTCCTTTTTTTATCAAGAAGCAAAGACAAAAAGGAAGAAAAAAAAAGAAACAGAGCAGGGTTCAGTGGCTGAATCATCCGTCCCCACCAATGCCAGAACCAAATCTACACCCTTGAGTGTAGCCCAGTTGTAAGTAAGCTATTAAGACTCGACTGTACACTGTTCGTGTTTTCCTCCGAAACAATAAGTTCCGTTGGAGCAGCCTTTCAACGCATCTCTCTGTCTCTCACTAGCAAAGTTGACCCAGACAACAAAGTAAAGCTAGTTTTCAGCTACGAGCCCGACACGGAACCCGACGTATTAGCCAGAGGTCCCTTTACTATGGTTCAGAGCCGCGGACCTGTTTTATATACACGCGGAATATTTTTCTATACGAGATCGCTGCAAAAGGTGCAGCCTTACCTAATGTCCACCCTACTGTTACTCATTTTATATTAAGATTTAAAAATCTAGTTGGTATTGGTATGGCGAATAACCTTTAGTAATAGTAATAAATCACACAGCAATAGTACATTCATGTAGTTGTAAAAGGCTTGATAATATATTAAGTAATCCAAAGTATTCAGAATGTGTTACTCTCATTGAGTAACGTAATGGAATATGTTACAAAATACATTTTGGGGCATGTATTCTGTAATCTGTAGTGGAATATATTTTAAAAGTAACCTTCCCAACACTGCAAATATACAGTGCCAAGTAAAAAAAGTAAAAAGAGTGAAAAGCATAAGGATAGATACGTGTACATATATGTTGTAGCATTTTCGTGGATGACACTGAAGAATAATACAGAATATATTAGGAAATCTATAAATGTAGTAAATAATCAGTTATGAAATACACATAGATGAAGTTGACCTTAACCAATATCTGCTTAACCTTTAGATATTTCATATGCCGTAATCTCTTACTTGCTTTTCCTTTTAGTGTTTATTTAGATCCCATGTTCACATAAACAATCAGGTGTTACTCAAACTAGACACTCAAACAGTGTCTAAAACAGGGTTAGTAATTGGAGTAAATGGAGAGTCATGTTCACACAGTAAGGTAATAATGGAGTGCCACAGGCTTCTGTGCTAGGACCAGTTCTGGTTACATTATACATGCTTCCCTTAAGCAGCATCACCGGAAAGCATACCTTACATTTTCACTGCTATGCAGACACCTAGCTTCGGTCGCGGCAGATGGCCCCGCCCCTCCCTGGGCCTGGTTCTGCAGGAGGTTTCTTCCTGTTAAAAGGGAGTTTTTTCTTCCCACTGTTGCCAAAGTGCTTGCACACAGGGCTCATATGATTGTTGGGGTTCTCTCTGTATGTATTACTGTACGGTCTACTTTACAATATAAAGCGCCTTGACTCACTCCCACAACTCACTTCCCACTGTGGAAAGTGACATTGTGATGATGTCTTTTATAAGTCATTTTTGGACCAATAAAGGGGTTGTTTTTTAACGCCAGGCAACATCTTTTTTTCAACATCTGCTGAATGTCTAGTGTTGTCAACAGCAGGACCTACATATACGGGCTATTTATAGTCCAAATGCGGTTGTTGTGGACGTCTTTTCAAAGTCAAACTTAGACTCATTTTAGACATCGTTTTTAATAATGGTTCTACATGTATAGGCTCTGTAATCCCATGTTTTCAGAGGGTCGAGTGCACGTTTTCTGTAGAGAAACAGTTATGTGTGAAGGAATGCAGAGTGATCAGTAGGCATCTCCAAGTTGGGCTCTTGAACTAAAACAAAAGTGAGCAGCTGCACAGTGGATTTGGAGCAGAAATGTCCTGAGCTTCTCACAGACGGTTTGCAAAATGTGCACATCGACAAAGACTGTTGAGCAGATAGCTCAGTTCATACAACTTGCGCAAACTTCACTCACTTTCCGTCGCAACTTCTGTCAGAGTAGGCTGCCGATTACAACAACATTCACTTCCTCTTGCAAAGCTTTTCAAATAAAAGCCAGATACTTGTAAAAAATGAACCATATATAATGCAAATGAGCTTTTAAACATATGAAACACATTGTTTCATAAGTTTAAAAGAGCAAAAGGGATTTCAAATTTGTCTAAATACTTTAACCAACATTATTGTACATTTTAACATGGATTTCAACACATTTTAAAAATGACATTAAATGACATTTTTAACCTGGTTACAAACCCATAAGTTGATTAACTAAAATAAATAAACCAGTTAAAGAAAAACAGGAAAATGTTAAAAATCCCCCAAAATTACCCACGTGTACTGAATAAATCAATAGGCTAACACATAATGCCAACACGGATGCTGCCTACTGAGCCGGCTCTACTGTCTACAAAGGCTCAGATCCTTCAATGTATGCAGCAGGCTGCTATATATGTTTTATCAGTTCATGACGCAAATCTGAAGAGCAGTTTCAGCAGCAGGTTCCTTCAGCCTCGCTGTCCGAGGGGACGTTCAGATTCTTTTATTCATCCAGTTGGGTCAGGTCCACACATGCGAAACAGAATAAATCACACCTCACTGCACCCTGTTACCTTTGTATGCCATGACATATATGTGCACACATATTTGCGTCCTTTTATATTTAGATGTATATTTATATTTATACCTATATCTCTGTTTTTGTATTCATATTTATTTATCAATATCTCTGTTTCTAGACTTCATTTTATAGGAGTGCTTGATGTTTGTTGTATATTTGTTACTATGACAACTCAGTTTCCCTCTGCAATTAATAATTGATTCTGATATTAAATCAGTGATGTTGATTCATATGCCTATTGCCTATTATGTATAAACAAAAATAATGTTTGTTTATAAATAATCAGCATTCATATATATCATGTAGATAACATGATATTTGTAAATTAAAAAATATTACATTTTTTAATCATATAAATTTCACGCACCTGTCATAGACGTCCACATGACATCCCAAAAAAATTACCCAGCCCAGAGTTCAAATGTTGAACGTCATGTTGACCTCGAAGTTGGGTTGGACGTCCAAATTGTGGAACTAGTTTGGACGTCCAGAATTGATCACGGACCGACGGACCCAATGTAGATTTGATCTGCAAGTCTATTTGATGTCCAGTGGCAGTGGGTTTGCTTTTAGGTTTATTTCAGTTTTTCTTACATCTGCTTCAAAAATCCAACAGTTTTCCTTGTTAGATTTGGACAGCCCTGTAACCATGTAACACCTGCCAGTTTGTCACATTAATCCCCCAGCCTATCGAAATCATGCAGCTACCTTTAAATAAATCACTCTCTGTCCTAGTCCTTTTCACTGAGCACACACCTGCTAACTCGTCTGTAATCTCAAACTCTATCCCATGTACAAAGATGATTAACTTCACTGTATCAGAGACATCGCGGCTCTTCTCTGGAAAGTGTTGTTTCACAACTGAAGCTCCAGATTTCCCACAGTGTCCTCGATCTGTTTTGTTATGCTTCACAAACTCTGAAATGCTTCTTTTTTCACAGGGCATATGAGCACTTACAGAGTCCACCAAACACTCTTTGATAAATTCCTCAGAGAATGGCTTACTGTTCTTTGCCATTTTGTGGGAAATCACAAAGTTCAATCATTATTATTTAACTTTGATTTTGCCATTATTTATCATTTCTAGTCTTTTGGTTTCTTAAAGTTCTGTCTTCTGATTTGTGTCTCTGTGTTCCATAGTTGCTCTGTCTCACCTGCCAGCTGTATTCCCTTATCAAGTCCGCGTCTCTGTGTTTCCTGTTTTACTTTGAAAGTCTGTGTCTCATGTTAATGTATCTGGTTTTGCTTCCCTTGTCTTGTTAGCCCTGATTTGTCCCAGCTGTGTTTCTCTCCTGTCTCCCATTCCCTGATTGCTCCCTCTGTGTATATAAGCCCTGTGTTTTGTTTGGTCTGTGTTGTGATCTCCCTCATCCTATGCTGTGTGTTCCGTCGACCTGCCTGTGTAAGTTTATTTTGTATTTTCAATTTTGTTGCATTTGAGTTCACGTGTTTGCCTCCTAGTGTCTGCACACTGGATCCACCATTCCTGCCTGCACACAGCTCATGACAAAAGCATGTCTATTTCATGCTTTGAAGAGGCAAAGTGTGAAATGGACGTGGTGGAATGGCGTGTCCATTAGACATTTTTCCGTGATATCGGTTATAATTAATCAAAATGACTGCAGATCTGATTTACCTTTAACCAAATCTCGACCTTTACTGTGAAAGATTTCATATCTGTGATCAGTTTAATTGGGTGATTTCCATGCATGGAGAATGCTGACTGTCCAAATTTAGATCTGCGAATTGGGGTTTTTTTACGGTTGCCTTTTCACCATGCTCCTAGTAGTGCCATTACTGTTTCTTCTTACTCTGGTGCCAGACTACTCATATGATTAAAAACTAATTTAAGAAAACACAAATGAATGAGAACTCTCACAACTACGTAAACTGTATGCCACTGAACTGACTTGTCATTTATTCAGAAGTTGTTTGATGCACAAACACCAGATCACACCAGACTGTCATACAATATGACAAATCAGGAAAATGGTATAAATGAAGTTGGCATGTCATGTTGAATGAACATATAACAACTCAGATTAGTCTGAACCATCTTTAAAATCTTCTTTAGATGCTTATCAAATTTGAGATGTACATCTAAAGTTAAGAATGATTAGACATCCACATGCAGAGAACTTGGATACGTTTATTACATTTCCCTGGGCATGTAAAGGATCATTCAATTCAATTTTATTTATATAGTGCCAAATCACAACAAAAGTCGCCTCAAGGCGCTTTATATTGTACAGTAGATAGCACAATAATAAATACAGAGAAAAACCCAACAATCATATGACCCCTATGAGCAAGCACTTTGGCGACAGTGGGAAGGAAAAACTCCCTTTAACAGGAAGAAACCTCCGGCAGAACCAGGCTCAGGGAGGGGCGGCCATCTGCTGAGACCGGTTGGGGTGAAAGAAGAAAAACAGGATAAAGACATGCTGTGGAAGAGAGACAGAGATTAATAACAGATATGATTCGATGCAGAGAGGTCTATTAACACATAGTGAGTGAGAAAGGTGACTGGAAGGAAAAACTCAATGCATCATGGGAATCCCCGGCAGCTCACGTCTATTGCAGCATAACTAAGGGAGGATTCAGGGTCACCTGGTCCAGCCCTAACTATATGCTTTAGCAAAAAGGAAAGTTTTAAGCCTAATCTTGAAAGTAGAGATAGTGTCTGTCTCCCGAATCCAAACTGGAAGCTGGTTCCACAGAAGAGGGGCCTGAAAACTGAAGGCTCTCCCTCCCATTCTACTTTTAAATACTCTAGGAACAACAAGTAAGCCTGAAGAGCGAGAGCGAAGTGCTCTAATGGGGTGATATGGTACTACAAGGTCATTAAGATAAGATGGGGCCTGATTATTTAAGACCTTGTATGTGAGGAGCAGGATTTTGAGTTCAATTCTGGATTTAACAGGAAGCCAATGAAGGAAGCCAAAACAGGAGAAATATGCTCTCTCTTTCTAGTCCCTGTCAGTACCCTTGCTGCAGCATTTTGGATCAGCTGAAGGCTTTTCAGTGAGTTTTAGGACATCCTGATAATAAAGAATTACAGTAGTCCAGCCTGGAAGTAATAAATGCATGAACTAGTTTTTCAGCATCACTCTGAGACAGGATATTTCTAATTTTAGAGATGTTGCGCAAATGGAAGAAAGCAGTCTTACATATTTGTTTAATATGTGCGTTGAAGGACATGTCCTGGTCAAAAATGACTCCAAGGTTCCTCACAGCATTACTGGAGGCCAAGGTAATGCCATCCAGAGTAAGAATCTGCTTAGATACCATATTTCTAAGATTTTCAGGGCCGAGTACAATAACCTCAGTTTTATCTGAATTAAGAAGCAGAAAGTTAGCGGCCATCCAGGTCTTTATGTCTTTAAGACATTCCTGCAGTTTAACTAATTGGTGTGTGTTACCTGGCTTCATGGATAGATAGAGCTGCGTGTCATCTGCATAGCAGTGAAAATTTATGCTATGTCTTCTAATGATGCTGCCTAAGGGAAGCATCATGTATGTAGTGATAACAAATGCAGCTTTCATAGGTCTTTTTTTTTTTTTTGTTAAATTGGGTTTTCAGCTTTAAAAGCCAAAAACCTGTACAAAAGATAAACAGGAAAGAGCAGCGTCATGACAAACCATGAGAGGAAGTTAAGAAATCCTGAACAAACATGTCAGTGGCAGAAAACACTTGCGTTTTTTCTAATTAACCAAAACACAAGTGTTGCAAAAGAATACTCCCACTCGCCAACTTTCACCCCCAAAATGCACACAGTAGACACACTCGGCTATGTCGTCTACAAATGAGCTCATTCATGAGTTTTATCAGGGCCCCCGAGGGCCAATAAATTCAGCAGTGTGTTGTCTTTACACCGTGCACACATGCAGACAGAACATTATGTCCCTTCTTGCTGTTTCAGTCTGGGAATCCATCATCCTGACCTTTTGTGCATTGTGGAACTGTGCGCACACACATACCCACACCCTCTCAATACAAACTAAAACTAAGCCTAATCCTAGTTTCAGATAGGTTTACAGTGTGGTTAGTACATGCTGCATTACCACAGAGTATTTTTTTTTTTTTTTTTTTTTTTTCCCCTCTGATCCTCCGTGCCTTCAGGTCTTTAACTCATCCGTCTGAATGGGTCCGCACTGAATACCACCTACTCGTAAAATCAGCTGCGGATTCCACTTAAGTAGCACTTCGAAGCCTGCCTCTAAATTATAGTGTAAAGCATGCGGAGAGATGCAGTTTGGAAAAGGGAACACCATCTTTCAAACCTGTCTCGAAGAGCGTCAGTTTTCCAGCTGACAAAGCTTCTTTGATAACCTAATCGTAGAAATGCTGGGTTTAGGGAGGTTTCCACACAGAGTAAGTCCTGGAAACCTTATGTTGTAGATATCCTCATGTCTGAGCTCAGCTGTTCACATACAAATACAGGACTTACTCTTGGATAAGCGATGAAGTGTTTTTGTTTTGTTTTTTTTGTTTTGTTTTTTTTACCACACCACAATAATAAGGACAATACAGAAGACACATTTATTATCAGCTTCTAATTGGCATAATTCACACAACCTGTTATCTGGATGTTTTTAAATCTTCCAAGGGCAAGAGGACAGCTGACTGATAACGGGTGTCGAACTGAAGAGATTTCACTTCTTGACAAGTTTGCAGTAATGGGGATGTTAGTGTAACTGCAATGATGTTTTGTTTTTTACAAAATGCCTTCAAACTAGTTTTTCTTTAGTTCTAGTCAGTAGTTTTCTCTTAATTACAATGCATGATAAATTATTAATGTACAGTTCAGTTTCCCCAAGAACACCATCAAGCACCACAGCCTATGGAGAATTGTGTGGTTCACTCCTTTATTATGTCATCATTTCTACTGTTCCTAGATGTTTTGTTTTACAATGTTTTTCAAGTACTTGGGGACTGGTTGACTTATAAAACCAGACCAAGTGGGTATCTGCTGTCTTTGGTACTTTGGCTTCAGTTTTCAACTTATTCTGACTCACAAGTTGTTGCAAACTGACTCTTGGCCAAGACCTTTTGCTTCACATTGTAACGGCTACAGTACACCTTTAGTTTTAGTTTAACTTTTAAAAGTACAGGTCCGACTTTGGGAAAGTAAACTGAAACTGCACCAGATTTGAGTCAAACTACACTTTGGGCTGGAGCTTATTTGATTACCATCTACCACCCTATATGCATTCTAAAGCAGATTCTCAAGGCTAAAGCGGTATCCCTGTGTGTCAGATAACGATGTTAAGGGCCTTGCATTAAAATCCCAGTGAACACTTCAACATAACTGGTTCAGAAACTAAATCTAGCTTCTTAAAAAATCACCTGGACATCCACTTTCTTGCAAGAAGTTTTTGTGCAAGAATTATTTTATATTATTATGTTGTCAGTTAGAACAAATGGTATAAATAGTCCCTAGGCAGTATCATTAGAAGGGATGGCATACAATCTCACTGCTATGCAGATGATACCCAGCTTTTGCTTTTTCTTTTCCTTTGAAGCCAGATGACACACACCAATCAACAGGAATGTCTTAAAGACATAAAGACCTGAATGACCTCTAACTTCCTGCTTGTAAATTCAGATAAAATTGAGGTTACTGTAGTCAGCTCTAAAAACCTTTGAAATATGGTACTGTATCTAACCAGATACTCTGGATGGCATTACCTTTGCCTCCCATGACACTGTGAGGAATCCTGGAGTGAGTTTATGTTTGTTTGTTTTTGGTTAGGGATATTGTCCTTCAATGCACATATTAAACAAAAGGAGATCAAACTGACCCAAAGTCCAGGAAGGCCACTAGCTGGCACACCTCTAGCAGCACAAGGTGACCCAAGCCCACCTCTGTTAAGCTGAAATGAATCTTGGATAACCATTTCTACATAATTAACTATCAAGTGTGTATGATTAGTGTTGTGTGGGGGGGGGAGACTGCAGACTCTTTGTATGGCAAAAAACCCTAGAGGTCAAATTGAAACAAGTCATCCAATTTTGTCTGTGCTTGGTCTTTTGTCCTTAAGCGCTTTTTTTTTTTTTTTTTTAAAACCTACAAGAAATATAGGATAATGTAATTGCCACCAAACTAGCAAAATGTGTATAGTCTTACTCCAGAGTTGTGGGCACATATTTTCTTCTTGAGGAGATGTATGCTAATTTCATCCAAGCATGAAAAAGATCGAATGTCTCCCCAGAGAGAAAGAACTGAGGCTCGGAGTTCAGGTTTGAAAGGATGACGGCCAAAATGAGTACCAACCTGTTGCTGTGCTGACCACGCACCACAACAAACACAACACTTTACAAAGCAGACTATGGTAACCATGGTTCTCTCTGTCATCTGACTCAAAACTTTTCCCAGCTCCATGAAACCCTGGCCTACCTTCAGAGTGCTACACCTTCTTGGCCCTAGAGCTGGAAGCAAATGTTACACAGGTATGGCACACAATGTAGACATTTAAAATTCATGTAGTAGGTTGCAGATGGGGATCAGATCAGATAACCTAAACGGTGTCACACTCTAATCACTGAAGGTCGCTCTCATTTACAGTTCTTCCCTCCAGTTTCCATGCAAACACAAACAGATGGAGAAGTTAAAAATACAAAGTGCCAGACGTGATTAAGATGACCGATTTTCTTTTAATCATGTCCCATTTTGCTCCCCGTTAAGTCGTCAGTTCTTATCACTGCCCAGTTACAACATAAATCATATTGTTTTTTTGTTTTGCTTAGGATAATTACTATACAGATCTTAAAAAAAGTTTTCCTAAAAACAAAGCCAAGATTCCCCCTGTGAGCTGATCCTAGCTATTTTCTTCCTACATGGTCATGACACTGACTGCATAGCTATCCAGTGACACATCCCCATTTTATAATCTAACTTAAACATAGGTTTTGAGGCATGTCATACAAATCATATTTCACTCTTTCTCTTGTGCAACTGTGATGTCTCAACATGAAAACTCAAAGCGTCCATAGCTGCTGGCTGATAGTTCCCCGTTGTCAGCCAGGCGCTGCAAGCATGAGCTCATGCTCTCCAGGCTGCTGCATGTTGGGGTTTTGTTTTTTTGTTTGGTTTTTTCCCCCTGTGTGCTGAGATTCCATGCAACCTGACCTCGCCAGAGAAACTGGCAGGGCACAGAGTTGAGTCTGAACATAAACCGCACGAGTCAGGTTCTGTCAGTGAGAACAGTGATGGCAATTAGCTGCTTTGCTTTTCCAAACACCCTACATGTTGGTAATTGACTGATGTGTCACAACAGTTTGGGAGAGGACAGCCAGGCTGCCATTAGAGCTGTTTATTATTCCGCCATCATAGGAGGAGTGCTCTGAGCTGAACTCAAGAAGCACATGGAAGAACAGCAAAGGAAGAAATCCAAAGTAACTGTGGGGAGGAGGAAAGAACCAAAGCCGCCGGACAGAGATTAAAGCCCAAACAGTAAAGCAACATCCACATGATCTCTAAACGCACTCACACTGATTTTTCCACTCGATATTCACAGATCTTCACTATGTGTGTAGCCAGCAGCTGACATGAATTTGCTTATGAGTTTAAGACACCAGTTTTTCTTTGGAGACACAGCAGGATCAGTACAGTCTGTACGGATAGGATACCATTAATAAAACACCTTCCATGGACTATGACACAACAACATCATCATCAACATGCGGTCCTGAAGAGGAAAAACACCAGTTCAGAGGCACTGGCTAAGCCTGTACCACCTGCCATGTTGTATGGTAAGTACATTGTGTGCCGTATGTTATGGTTCTCATTCATTACTGACACCAGAGATGAAATTAAATTCATAGAAGTGATGTCACCAAAGCAGACATCAGGCTGAGTGACAGTTCAGTGTTTTACCAGTTTACCTACAATATAATGTAGGTATAACAGCAATTTGCAGTTTCAGTGGTGCCCACTGACTTTATCACATTCAAGTGTTTGTTGTTAATCATTTTTCCTGTGTTTCCAGTGTTTTTAAAGAGTAATGGAGGGAGGAGTAACAGATCAGTGATCAGAAAGGTGTGTTTTGTGATCTTACTGGTTCAGTTTGCAGTTAACTCAAACTGTTAAAAACAGTGAAAGCGGTGAAATCCACATAGGACAACGCTGACCTGAGGCATGTGCTATGAAGCAGGATTTCGTCTTAGTAACTTTGAGGTCAGCCCTAGGTTTTCTGCACTATGAAGGCAGTTCACTTCTTACTGGGGTACAGTAAGAATAGTAATATGTACAGATTCTCTGGTGTAATGTGAGAAAATGATTGAAGCTAGGTTAAGAAGAGAGGTTATGATCAGTGAGCAGCAGTATGGCTTCACATGTTAGGTTTGCTTTTGAGAGTGTTGATGGGGAAGTATAGAGAAGGTCAGGAGCTTCAGTGTGTCTTTGTGGATCAGAAAAAGCATGTGATAGGCTGCTAAGAGAGTGGTACTAATTGTGGTACTGCATGAGGAAGTCGGGACAAGCGGAGATATTAGGGTGGTGCAGGACATGTATGAGGGCAGCGAGAGAGAATTGAGGTGAAGGTGTGGTTGGAGTGACAGAAGGGTTTAAGATAGGGGTGGGATAACATCAGTTATCAGATCTGAGCTCCTTATTTGCAGTGGTGATAGACAGGCTGACAGATGAGGTCAGGCAGGAGTCTTTGTGGACTATGATGTTTGCAAGAAGTAGAGATAGGCAAGGCAGATGAGTCTAAATACCTGGGGTCCTCCATCTAAAGCAACAGGCAGTGTAAAAGAGGTGAAGAAGTGAGTGCAGACAGGGTGGAGTGTCAGAGATGATTTGTGACAGAAGGACAACAGCAAAAATGAAATGGTAGGTTTACAAGATGGTAGTGAGGCTTGATATGATGTATGGTTTGGAGATGGGAGCACTTACATGAAGACAGGTGGCAGAGTTGAAGATGGTAAGATTTCGAGCTTTGTGTGATAGCCACAGTTAGGGTAAATCCAGATAACGAAAACACAACCTGGGTGTGTTGAACTTGCTTCATAGTACAGAGCCCTGAACTGAATAGCTCAGCATGTTGTCACTGTTGTTGTGTGTTTTGTTTTTGGTTTTTTTGGAGGTGTTGTTGTTTTTTTTGTTGTTGTTTTTTTGTTTGTTTTATAAATCAGATTTGAAAAGATATCGAAGTATTGGATTCCTATCTCAAGTCATCACTGTCTTTTAGTAACCTAAAAGAGCTGCCAACACGGTAGAGTCTACCGGGTAGACTCTTAGGTTGTGTCCAAAATTACTCTGCATCCCGTGTACACAGTGTACTGCATTAAGCATCTGCTGGTGTAGATTCTGAGGGCATACATTTTTCCACATAGGTCCAAAAACTTTACTGCTCACTACTGAGCATTTATTTGTATTTACACAGAGAGAGAGAGAGAGAGAGAGAGACACACTCACTCACTCACTCACTCACTCACTCAACACGCCTTTGGAGCAGAGGATCGCAAGTTCGATTCCTGCCTGGGGCGTCTGTATCCAGTAAGGGTCCTAAGGCTAGACCCCCTATGCTAAGCGAGCCTACCGCAGACACGAGCGAGACAGATAAATATGAAGGCATGCCGGCTCGGACGTCGCCCGGATCAACAAGGTCCGCGTCAGGTGTTGAGGAACCAGGGCACCCTGACGACAAGTGGGCTACTGGAACAAGAAGGCATCGGTGGGCAAGAGATGAAAACAGGGCGTTGTTAGAATGCTACTACGCAAGTAACCCTGGCGGAAGGGGTTACATGAATGGGATGAGGGGCCTATGGATTCTTCGATACCCAACATCCACAATGACGGCGAAACAACTAGTAGCTCAGTGTTCCAACATTCGAAAGAAGGGACTGCTATCACAGCTAGAGATTGACGAGGTACAACATAAATGCTACGGCAAGGAGGAGTCAGGACGCCAGGTCAGGGGAGATATCATCACCCCACCCGAGATTGGGTACATAGCCCCAAGTGCGATAGGAGAAGGATCGTTGAGTGCGAGAGGAACTGACCTGAAAGATAGGATCATGGCCAAGCTTGAAACCTGTAGCCGGTTACCAAGATTACGTGAAGTACTCTCAGAAGGTCTGCTAGATGATGTTAATGCAGCACTACAGATGATACCTACAACCACGATTACCGACACTAACAAGCTGATCTACACTACGGCAGCAGTGATCAGTAAGATGCTTGGCTACAAGTTGAACAGCCACAAGGGGCAGTACCCTCCATGGAGAAGGAGGCTAGAGGGCAAGATCAAAGTAGCACGGAGGGAGGTTAGCCAACTAACGGAGTTGCAGAAAGGCAAAGAAGATGCATAAGAAATACAGCAAGCTGTCCATACCTGAGGCCTTGGAAACTGCCAAGCAAAGACTCACAGCCTTGGCCAGCTGCTTGAGGTACACCAGGAGAATAAACCAGCTGTTCTCCACAGAACCAGCAAAGGTGTACTCTCAGTGGCAAGGGAACAATAAGAGAACAGCACCACCAAGGCTGGAGACGGAGCAATACTGGAAGAGCATATGGGAGAAGGACGCAACCCATAACGGCAATGCTCAGTGGCTAGTGGATCTGAGGGCAGACCACAGCAACCTCCCTGAACAGGGTCCAGTAACCATCACAGTGGCAGATATCCAAGAAAGGGTCTCCAGTATGAAGAGTTGGACAGCACCAGGGCCCGACATGGTTCACGCCTACTGGCTGAAAAAGCTGACTGCACTCCACGAGCGTCTGGCAGCACAAATGAACCAGCTGCTAATTAACGAGAGACACCCGGAATGGCGAACTGAAGGTCGGACGGTCCTGATCCCCAAGGACCCCAAGAAGGGACCGGTCCCATCCAACTACCGACCAATAACCTGCCTCAGTACTACATGGAAGCTCCTGTCAGGCATCATATCGGCTAAGATGAACGGGCACATGGGTCAATACATGAGCGGGGCACAGAAAGGGATTGGCAAGAATACCAGAGGCGCAAAACACCAGCTACTGGTAGACAGAACAGTCAGCCGAGACTGCAAGACCAGACTGACCAACCTGTGCACAGCCTGGATTGATTACAAGAAGGCCTATGACTCAATGCCCCACAGCTGGATACTGGAATGCCTAGAATTGTACAAGATCAACAGGACCCTAAGAGCCTTCATCAGGAACTCAATGGGGATGTGGCGCACAACACTAGAGGCCAACTCCAAGCCCATAGCACAAGTCACCATCAAGTGCGGGATCTACCAAGGAGATGCTCTGTCCCCACTGCTGTTCTGCATAGGCCTGAACCCCTCAGTGAGATCATTAACAAGACTGGCTACGGATACCGACTACGAAACGGAGCGGTTGTCAGCCACCTCCTGTACATGGATGACATCAAGCTGTATGCCAAGAGTGAGCGAGACATCGATTCACTAATCCACACTACCAGGCTATACAGCAATGACATCGGGATGTCATTCGGGCTGGAGAAGTGTAGTCGGATGGTAACAAAGAGAGGAAAGGTAGTCAGAACTGAGGGGATCGAACTCACCAGAAGGCAACATTGCAGACATAGAGGACAGTTACAAGTACCTGGGGATCCCGCAGGCGAATGGGAACCATGAAGAGGCCGCTAGAAAAGCTGCAACCACCAAGTACCTGCAGAGGGTCAGGCAAGTCCTGAGGAGTCAGCTGAACGGTAAGAACAAGATCCGGGCCATCAACACCCACGCCCTGCCCGTGATCAGGTACCCTGCTGGGGTAATAGGCTGGCCAAAGGAGGAGATAGAAGCCACTGACATAAAGACAAGAAAGCTCCTTACCATGCATGGAGGGTTTCACCCCAAGTCCAGCACCCTGAGGCTGTGCACGCTAAGCGGAAGGAAGGGGGCCGAGGACTGGTGAGTGTCAGCACCACAGTCCAGGATGAGACAACGAACATCCAAGAATACATTGGGAAGATGGCCCCAAGTGACCGAAAGTGCTCAGTGAATACCTCAGGCAGCAGAAACCCAAGAAAGAGGAGGGAGACGAGGAACCATCATGGAAGGACAGGCCCCTGCACGGTATGTACCACCGGCAGATAGAGGAGGTGGCTGATATCCAGAAATCCTACCAGTGGCTGGACAAAGCTGGACTGAAAGAGGCGGCACAGAGGCACTAATCATGGCAGCACAAGAACAAGCTCTTAGTACAAGATCCATAGAGGCTGGGGTCTATCACACCAGGCAAGACCCCAGGTGCAGGCTGTGTAAAGATGCCCCTGAGACAATCCAGCACATAACAGCAGGGTGCAAGATGCTAGCAGGCAAGGCATACATGGAACGCCATAACCAAGTGGCGGCATAGTGTACAGGAACATCTGTGCCGAGTATAACCTGGAAGTCCCGAGGTCAAAATGGGAGATGCCCCCAAGGGTGGTGGAGAATGACCGAGCTAAGATCCTGTGGGACTTCCAGATACAGACGGACAAAATGGTGGTGGCTAACCAACCGGACATAGTGGTGGTAGACAAACAGGAGAAGACGGCCGTAGTGATCGATGTAGCGGTTCCGAATGACAGCAATATCAGGAAGAAGGAACACGAGAAGCTGGAGAAATACCAAGAGGATGTGGAGGGTGAAGGTAACGGTGGTCCCCGTGGTAATCGGAGCACTGGGTGCGGTGACTCCCAAGCTAGGCGAGTGGCTCCAGCAGATCCTGGGAACAACATCGGAGATCTCTGTCCAGAAGAGCGCAGTCCTGGGAACAGCTAAGATACTGCGCAGGACCCTCAAGCTCCCAGGCCTGTGGTAGAGGACCCGAGCTTGAAGGATAAACCGCCCGTAGGGCCGTGCTGGGGGGGTGTGTGTGTGTGTATGTGTATATATATAGAGAGAGAGAGAGAGAGAGAGAGAGAGAGAGAGAGAGATATAGATAGATATAGATATATAATTTTTTTTTTTTTTTTTTTTTATTAAACTTGTTTACTGTCAGCTACATATTCCTGCCCTTTGGCCTTTATCTTTGAAGAGAGGCCAAAGCTACATTCATTATCCATGATTTATATGAGAATATTCCATATTGAGATCATCTTCCATGGCGCACCTGATCATTTCTCATGGCACACCTATGTGCTATGGCACAGTGTTTGGGAGACACTGTATTATATTATACATTTCTTACATAAAGTGGCAAAAAATTAAGGTTTAATGCCATGTAAATTCTTTACAATCCCTGTTTTGACTGGTGTGAAAGTATTTTGAAAGTGTCTTTCTCACCTGAGTTGGTTGGTTGTGGTCACGACACCAGTGGTGTCCACAGACTAGCAGACTCTCACATCTTCTTCTGTGAACAGACAGAATACATCTCACAAGGAGACAACTGATAAAATCAGAATGAAGAAGGTAGGAGCAGGATTTATGTGAACTGTGGTTTTACTTTAAAAACACTGCAACACTGATAATGGTCTTTTTTTTTTTTTTTCAAACATGACGCATATGTGTAACCATATCATCTCTCTTATCATGAAATCTTGATGGTATCTGGTCATTGTTTATCCTGAGATTGATTGATAGCCTCTGTTTGGTTTGTCTGTAATTTTTAATGGCTGTGTTTTTGCTCTGCTCTCGTTTGTCACATGGCATTACTTCAAAGAATATGAAAAGCTAAGTCTGTTATATTATTTTTAGGGCTGTCAAATGATTAAAATTTTTAATCAGATTAATCACAGCCTAAAAATTAATTAATCATGATTAATCGCAACTCGAAATATGACCAAAATGTGTGCAAACATACGGACAGATAGCGGATTTTTACACACTTGTTAGTGTTATTTAATGCTAAGACCACGCTGAGTGGCCTGCGTTCACTCAGCGTGGTCTGACGTAGGCTGGGTGTTGTGCTGGAAGCGAATTAATCACAGCCTAAAAATTGATTAATCGCAACTCGAAATATATGTGTGTATATATGTGTAAAAATCGGGACAGATAGTGGTTTTTAACACACTTGTTTGTTTTATTTATTATTAATTGTGAGTACAAGCAGAACAGGGCTTCAAATAATTGTGAGGGATTTTTACTGAATGTTTTCCACCCGTTTAAATCTAGCACATTGTTTTATCCATATACATCTTCAAGTTCACAGAACATAGGCCTAATTCAACAGGCAAAATAGAAAAAATCTCCAATCATCCTTTTGGGTAAGGTAGATTAGTGCAAAAAAATATGAACAACAGTGAAAAGTATTGTTTAAATCACATTCAACCATAGAACAAGCTCTAAACACACAGTCCTCTGGTCTACTCATCCTTCAGCCAGTTGCTGAGACAAACCAACTTGTCTACGTTCTCTGAGTGCAGAGCAGACCTCTTCTTGTTCACAATGTGCCCTGCTACAGAGAACAGCCTCTCACAGGGCACTGTGGAGGCAGGAGTGGCCAGGTATCTGCGAGCAAGGCGGGCCAGCTGGCTGTGGGCTCCTGCATGAGCTGCCCACCACTGTAAGGGACAGTCCTCTAAGGCAGTGCAGGGCTCTGCTCTGTAGCGCTGTATGGCTCTGTCCTGCTGTACCTCCTCCTCTGACTCAGAGTCAGAGTCCATCTGCAGCAGGCTCAGCCTCTTCTTGGCTGGACCTTCTTCTGCAGTGTGTGATCTTCTAGGAGAGTCTTCATGCAGCATGCCTGTCAGTGTGGTCCACACTGCTTCTCTGTCAGTCTTGGGCACACTGCGTGAGGTCTTTAAAACGTGGGTCCAGTGCAGTTGCGATCTGGAGCCATGCATAGTTGGTATGTTCCTGGCGGGAAGCAAGGTCTTCCTTAAACTTCTCTTTAAACCTCACCACATATGCAGGGTCCTCATCAGTTACTTCCATGACACGGCGCAGGTGGCAGAAGGCTGGTAGAACTACAGAGCAGGAGACAGGCCTCTCCTCCCAGCAGTTCAGTCACATATCTGCAGTGGAACACACACACACACACACACACACACACACACACACACACACACACACACACACACACACACACACACACACACACACACACACACACACACACACACACACACACACACACACACAAGCAAATTAAAAAAAGCTTTTTAATACTAGGTAATATTAATAAAATATTTGATTTCATTTATTTTTAAATAAGACATTTTCATAATAACAAAACTGATTTAAGATGTATGTTTGATACATTTAATCTAAACCTACAATTATGGTCACAATGACAGGCTCACCTGCAGGGCTCTAGAAGTGTCTCCAGTCTCTGGAGTTTGTCCCACTCTGGAGGCGTCAGGAGGACAAGTTTATGCTTTTGTTTATCCAGAGTCGCGGTTACTGCAGTTTGGTTTGCGGATCAAGCGCTTCACCATCTCCAGCGTGGAGTTCCAGCGCGTAGGCACGTCCTGGGCCAACGGCTCCTGCTTGCGCCCAGTGACACCTGCTCTGCGTTCAGCTCTGCTGTGTTTGCTGGGCTGTGCTTAAAATGACCAACAATTTTGCGGCATTTGGCCAGCGCAGTGACAAAGCCACTGTCTGCGAGACTCACTGTGATGCATCTCTGTAGAATGTGCGCGGTACACGGCATGTGATTGAATGGCATGATGCGAGCCGCAGCGATCATATTGCGCGCGCGCACTGTCCGTGCCTACTGTTGTCACCTTCTCCTCAATTCTCCACCCTGCGAGCAACAGTCTGGAACTGCTCTGCACAAGCCTCCATAAAGTGCCGCTCTTCCGTTTTCATTATAGTCAGCGCAAAGGATGTCAGACCCCAGGCTTCAGTGATTAAATGCGCAGTAACTCCCAGGTAATTGTCATTACTCAATGATGTCCAGTGGTCTCCTGTCAGAGCCACGCATTCTGTGTGAACTAAAGCCTCTTCTTTTTCTTTTTCTCCGTTTCATACAGTTCGTGGATTCGAATTGTTATTGTGCTTCTCGCTGGGGGCTTGTAGGACGCGCGTCCTGAGATGCAACCTTTAAAACATCCGCAAAGCCCTTGTCCTCCACAATGCTTAGCGGTCTACAGTCCTTGCTATCCATTTGGCTATATTGTCGGTCAGTTTGTCCAAAGAAGACTTACCGAGTGGCCTCGTTCACTAAGAGTGGTCTGACGCAGGCCGGGTGAAGTTGCTGCCCGACAAACGCGTGTTTGGCATTAAGGTGGTATTTTAAGGTCGAATTTGAACGGTGAAATTGAAACTCTTTACTACAGTGAGTGCAAATTACAACGCGTTTGTTTATTGTCCCATCTATGTTCTTCTTGTATTTAAATTCCCCATCCAGAAGGCCATCCTGTTCCTGCTTCTCCATTTTCAGTGGCGCGGTAAACAAATCAAGTGGAATTATGGGAGCGACTTTTCTGCGTGTTGCGCTAAATAGTTAAATATTCTAACGTAATTAATTCCAAAATTTAATTATCGCAATTAACGCGTTAATTTCGACAGCTATATTTTATTTTATTTTTTTAATTTTCTTCCCTTTCGCCTGTGGCACATCTTAGACAGTTCTGCCTTAAAGACAAACCTGCTTTAATGTGTTTGTCTCTCCTAAACATTTGTGATCAAACCCTGGGCCACACACACACATACACACATCTTGTATCAGTCAAAGTTAAGCCCATTTTATCCCTGAAAATGGACTCAGTTTAGGTCGTCTCTGTGGACTCCATCCTATATGTTCCTCTTCATCAGCGCACATCAAAGCTGATGGCTGACATATACAAGCAAAGAGGGTCAGCAAGTTTTACAAGCACCTTCTTCTTTATTGTACTCAGTGCATGTCTCTAATGAGAGAGCTGGAACAGAAAGCATAAAACGAGAATGTGATATGAAAGCAGAGGATTTCTGGAGGTCAGTAAGTTTTACAAGAAGCTTTGATGTAAATGATAGGAAGCAAAGTTACAAGACTTACTTTTCATAATGGCCTACGACAATGTTCAAAGAAGATTACAAATAGACAGATTTTATGTGGAAAAACAAAACTTAATTCCTCCCCTGTTGTATGTGGACATACATGTATTTGTGTGCATACACATAGGTATTTATGAGTCTATGGAAGAGACCACCTCTGTCCACAATCAAAAAAATCATCAAGTGCTGCTGAATTTTCAAGTACTCCCCCCCCCCTTATGCTTTGTGTGAACAACTAAAGTGTCTTGCTTATGAAACCCACGAAGTGCTACAGAGAAAATTACATTTATTTATGCAATTAACACATTTTGAACTCTTAAACAAATATGACAAAAAGGAAAGACACTCAGTTGAAGGTCTCTTAAATGAATTTAAAAGCTGAACTTAAATGATCCATGTAGCAAAGAAAAACTGTTGTGAGCCGCCACCCTTATATCGCCTTTGGGCTTTTGGAACCTGAATTTTAAAAAATAACTGGAAAAAAATCTCTTTGTGTAAGGGCACGTGCATGTAGATGGTCGTAGCTGCCATATAGTGCCTCAAGTGGCCTGTCTGGGTAAGGCGAGAGAAAAAATTATATAGAGGTCAGAGAGAAGCCCTGCGCGCGCTCGGCTGTGTATGTGTGGAGCCGAGGAGAAGTACCCGCGTATTGACCCTGTGCACGAGAAAATGCTAACTTCCAGGTTTGAGACCGGATGTGGGGTTGTACATTTCCGGTAGCTTTACTTTGCGGTCAATCGCTACTGCGAAGATATACTCCAAAATCATGTCCAAAACTCGAAAACGGAAAGATCGCGTTAAGTTACAAAGAGCAGAAGGTGGGAACACTCACCACTGTTGTGTCATAAAAAAATCTAATGATCAATTTTGACATTTAAAGAGTTTAGATCGATCAGTTGTTTACATCACTCAACACAAGCAGAACTGCATTACAAAATCAGAAGACACATCGTCCACATTCAGAAGCACATTTCTGTATAGTGACTGGTCTTATGATTTAAACAGGCAAATGTTCAGCATTCAAGCTACAGGTGAAGAATAGAATAGAATAGTCACCTATCGCTGGTTATTTTTAGAACATAACACCCGCCATAAATGAGGGACAGCTGAGAAATATAACATTTGAATCCCTTTTCTCTTTTGCTCTGAGGCGCGGGGCAAAAATATCAACAAGTCGATGAACATCATTTACAGATCTATTGGGTAAATGCCCAAGACATCTGTAGAAATGTAAATCGCCGCTTGATTCATTCATTTGCTTAACTTGTTTTGGACCGTAAACAAGGTGCAAATAGGACACCGGAAACAAAGCTCCCCACAGGAGTTTCCGCACCGGAAGTAGTGTGGCAGCACGAGGTGGGAATAAAGTAAATACTCTTCACAGTTTAAAAAGACAACGCCACCCTGGGAATTTCACCCAGAGAATACTGGAAGTAACACTAATCACCAAGAAGGCAGTTAGGTTTGTTATACTCAGTACAGAGACTAGGTTCAATGATAAAACAAGTTGACAATTTATTAATTGTTTAAAACAACATATAAAAGCACAATCATAAATATCAGAGTACAAATATGCTTAAAAAAGATATTTAGAGCCGAGGCTTATCAGTGGAGGGGCAGAGATGCCACACACAAACTCAAAAAAAGAAGAAAACACACCAAGACACAAGAGCAGCACACTATCACACACTCACACTAATAAACTAAACAAGGCAGGTGTGTACACTCAAAGGATCCCACCACCAAGGCACCCTAGTCTCCCCCACGTCGGCACTCCGCATCTGAATAAAAGAAACAAAGAAAATTTTAATATATTACAACAAAACTAATATGTAGCGCTGGGGGATAACCCAACTGCAGAACCACACTGGTGATCTGCAGCTAGAAAAAGGGCCTCCCACCAGTGGCGTAACAAAAATCCAAACTACAAATCAAAACAACAGAACAACAACATACAATCTAGATAAAACTCTAAAATCTGGAGCAAACGCCAGCTGACTCCCATAACCGGCATGCATATGGCCGCTGTCCACGCCGACGTCCACTTTAAAAGCTGGCAGCAGCAGGAAAAGAAACCTCGCAACGGGAACAGACGGGCAAAGCAGCAGCACTTCAGTTAGCGTGGCGTTGTGTAAAACTAAGGCCCACACTTCCTGCAAAGCATAATACGTAATTACTATAAACGAACAATAAAAGGCAGACATCGTAACAAAATTGGATTACGTACCGAGTAAACCACGTCATGAAACATGAGCAGAATGGCTCAAAGGAGGCTTCTACAGCTACGACCTACAAACAATATCTGTTTACCACCAAGTAAGGTAATGTACACACTAAAATGAGTAAACACCTACCAGCCGCGATGGAGGCTTCAGAAGGGTAACCCGCAAATGATCTCTGCAACACAAAAGGGAAGTCAGGTGACCAAAAAGGAGATCACAGGTAAGCGATCCAGGAATGCTCAAATGGCCACTATTTATACTAGCGCCCCCTAATGCGCCAGGCTGAAAGTGGGTTGAACTGAGGAATAACATTCATCCTGCCACAGTAGCATATGCTAACGTGCACATAGTCAGTTGTCACGGCCAGTCACATTAAGAAAGCCTCACGGTTCGACTGAGCCCAAAAGAGGTTTCCGTGAGGTCAGTGAAGCAGAAGTTGCAACTGCAGCAAGCTTAGACGGAGTTTCGCTCCGTGTGCGAAGCTTGGCTTGTGTAGCCGCGAGCCGCAACTGGTGTTGCTGCAGGCCACCGTCGAGGTGGATAGCGTGGGGACAGGGAGTTGGAGCGAGAGCTAACTCCAGCTGCGCTTTTCTTCAAGACCCTCCACCGTTTCCAGTTGGATTAGGCTGGGTTTGGCCGTTAAGTGAACGTTCGGAGCGAGGGAGTATAGTTAGCCGTCTCGCTGGGAGCTGACGAGTCGATGGGGAGGACTTTAGCCACGACACTTAATGTTGCCCGTTGCTAGCCTGAGGTTGGATGCATTCTACGGACCCGACGTCGAGGACAAAGTGGATCATCAAGGAATAGGTTACCCTGCCATCTAGACGACGTCCTGGTTGTTCATCCTCCTCCTGGTTACGATGTATGTGAAAGTGTCGCCTTTTCGGAGCCCAGTGCTTTTCCCACGCACTGTCACTGAGAGACAAAGGTACGGTTTCTATTTTCCTTGTTTTTGTGAACCTGAGACTGGATTGCTCACTCCGGCTGCTGTAACTTTGGTCAGCTTAACGGACTGGGACCCTGCAGTCAGCTCCTGTTCACTACAGTTACACCTTCAAAATTAAAGCTGCAAGCAGCGTTATGAGGGCCCTCGCACCCCGGCACGTCGGGCCACGCCCAACACCTACAACCAGCACGTCCGATCTGATGTCACATTGATGGAATTCATGCCTAGAACCACCAGCTAACGATTCATCTCATTCAATCGTTATTATAGTCGTCCCACTAGGTGGCGCTCTAACCATTACTGACAAATGGGATAACAAACATTTCCGACCTTGAGTCTCATCACGCCTGCGAACTTTGGGAGAGATTGGACATTGTGTTTTTGAGTGATAGCAGATCACTGCTTTTTGGCGAGGGATTGAAACTCCACGTGCCACCATGACCACCCCTGTTCCCTGAACGTAAAAAGCTTCGCAATTTAACATCACAAAGGTCTTTAGATTCCACACACAGGAGATTGGGTCAATATGATGAAATCCCTTGGAGGAGTTCGTCAAAGAACGGTGCCTGAAAAGAGGGGAAATTTTATTAATTTTAAAATGGCTGACTTCCTGTTTGATTTGGGATATTGCTCCAAGAGACTTTTTTGTACATCTTGATATCCTCCATAAGCCTACCAGGTTTCAGACTTATAAATAAAACACAGAGCAGGGGCTGATGTTTTGAAATTTTGTAGGGGGCGCTGTGGAGCCATTTTGCACTATTCAAGGAAAATGATCACATAACAACAAAGCCCTCATCACATTGGAGGTTTGGGCCAAATTCCAAGACTTTTTACAATTTCCAAGCCCCTCAAAAGCCACTTCGTCTTTCATGGTGAACCGCGTTGCCACCAGGGTGCGCCGTTCAGTTTAAAGTCACAATTTTCGCACAGAAGCATCATGAAGGACTGATGGTGATACTCACCGCTTTTGAGGTGGCCACGATGAACCTGTGAAAATCAGTACAACAAAATGAAAGACATGACATTTCCTGGTGCCACTAGGTGGCGCTCTACGTATTCCTGACAATGGGCATATCAATCTGTTCAGGGCGGGTCTGACATCATCCCTGTAAAATCTGGTACTGATCACATTGGATTTCATTGAGTTACACTAATTTGTTTCTTCATGGCGAGACCTCAATGTTCGCCATGCTGCTGGGGTCACACCCTTCAGCGAAAACTCAGTTTTCTCTGTAACCCAAGACCAACTCCTTAAGGCTTTCCTGGACAAATTTGAGGCTGCAGATGTCACCCATTACAATACTGTACCCCAAAGTGTAAAACATGACATTTCCTGTTCCCACTAGGTGGCGCTGTCCCTGGTGTCAAATATGGCAGTTGAAATATGTTCAGGGCTGGAGCCTTATCGTATGTGTCCTCTTTGGTCCACGTCGGAACATGTATGACAGAATGAGAGGCAATAATATTTTCATGGCGAGTCATCGAAATTCGCCATGGTGCCACGGCCTCACCGTATCCCGAAAACTCAAAAGCTCCGCAATTTAACATGGCCCAGGTGTGTAGTTGACACTGACCAAATATGAAGCTTATGCAATCAAATCCCAAGGAGGAGTTCGCAAAAGTTCGAGGCATGGAAATGGCAAAATTGGAGCCAAAATGTCACCTTCACTTCGAAATGGCGGACTTTCCTGTTGGGTTTAGGACATGGCCATAACAGACTTTTTTGTGCGTCTCCTAACGTTAGATATGTTTGCCAACTTTCATACATGTAGGTCATACCCATCTCGGGGGCTCGCGTTTTTCATTTTTCTAGATGGCGCTACTGAGCCAATTTTCCCTGGACATGTCTACGAACATTAAAATACGTAAATTTTCACCACACCTGATGCGTGTGCAAAATTTCATGAGTTTTTGAGCATGTTTAGGCCCTCAAAAGGCCGATTCATTTGCAAGAAGAAGAAGAAGAAGAAGAAGAAAGGGCCTTCGCACTCTCGGTGCTCGGGCCCTAATAATAAACGGAGCAGATACAATAGGGCCTTCGCACTCTCGGTGCTCGGGCCCTAATAATAATAATAAACGGAGCAGATACAATAGGGCCTTCGCACTCTCGGTGCTCGGGCCCTAATAATAATAATAATAATAAACGGAGCAGATACAATAGGGCCTTCGCACTCTCGGTGCTCGGGCCCTAATAATAATAATAATAATAAACGGAGCAGATACAATAGGGCCTTCGCACTCTCGGTGCTCGGGCCCTAAAAAGACTGTATATGGTTGCATAGTCAAAGGACATTTTGTTGGGACTGACTCGTAGGAACTGGGACTATTACCCTGTGAACATTGTAAATTGTGTTATGTTTGTGATACAGTGTTAATCATTCTAGAGAAGAGAATTTCTTTGTTTAATTTCATTATTTTATTTGTTTTGTGATTTTTGGATCCCCGTCTGTGGCTAGTGTAAACCAAGGGTTTTACAACAGTGGGGTCACAATTGCCTGTTTCATTCGTTGAACCTGATTTCTTTTTATTTCTTTTGCTTTTTTGTTTCTTGCCATCCATGATTTTCAGGGCCCATCGTAACTGATGGATGGTAAAGTTCAAAGGGCCACCTGATTAAATTAAAGTTTAACACTGCTTAGAAGAGACCGTTTCGTGTTTTTGTCTAACCCAAGTTGCCTTGGAGTAGGGGCACCCTAGCTATCTGGTTGGGGTACAGAAAATCAGAGGGAAGGTAGACTAGGCTGTGTTTATGTCTGATAGTATAGTATACTCCAGGCAGGCATCGTTTCTCAAGATTGAATCCTGGAGCCCCTCTTCTGTGCCGGCTTCCGCCAGACAGGTGACAACATTCCTACAGTAGTATGTATCGGGGTCAATTGTACTGGGGGGTCACGGACACAGATCCCAGCACCCCTCGGTTGTTCAGGGCAACTTGTATACTCCTACACCCCTACATAGCAGGGGGCTGGTAGCCCCTTACAAGTGGTGTCACAAACAGGATCAACTTATTGGCTTGGGGTTGTTACACTGTGATAAAGAATAGAGCTGAAGAAGGCTAAGGTAAACATGTCTGAACTAGAAGATTTGAAAAAGAGCTTTGATGAACTACAGGCGAGGCTTGCAGAGCAGGCAGGTGCCTTATAGCAGGCCCGGGAAGAACAGAGGGAGGCTCTGATCAACAGGCCCAAGCTTTAAAAGCCCCGACAGCAATCTATGTCCATCAAGACTGCAAACTGACAGATTTTAGTGGTTGCCTTGGGAAAGTGGGGGCGATAGTGTGGACGGGTGGATTGCTGCAATGAGGTCTGCATTCCAAGTCATGAAGGTGCCAGAGGAGAACCGTGTAGAGTTAGTTAAGCAACACTTAAAAGATGAGGCTAGGGCAACTGTTAAGTTCATGCTGGGTGGGGCAGGAGAGTCTGTTGAGGAGATATTTGATGTTCTCCTCCAAACCTATGGAGACAAAATCCCAATAGGTACCAGGTTAAAGGAGTTCTATGAGAGAAGGTAGATGTCAGGTGAGACTGTCAGAACTTATGCCTATGACTTACAGGAGAAGCTGGCTTTGATTAGGAGGTGGGAACCTAACCGCGTTCCTGACTCAGCGACAGTGTTGAAGGAACAGTTAGTATTGGGCTTGCGGGATGACCTTTTGAGACGGGAGATGAAAAGGAGGGTTAAGGAAGAGAAAGGCCTAACCTTTGTTGGGCTGTTGCAAGCGGCAGTCGACTGGTCTGAGGAAGAAGAGGCCCAACCCTCTGTTGTTCCCCAAAATAGGCCTAGAGCTAAAGGTGCAGTGAATGCGACAGCACCGGTTGAGGATAGACCATCCCCCCTCACCATGGAGATGCTCCATGAGGAGATTAAGAAACTAGCTGCTCGTCAGGAAGAGTTATACCTAGCACTACAGAGCAGGGAAGGGGGGAGCAGCCAGCAGAGTGCACAGCGCAGGTGAACACCCCTAAAAGACCATGAAGGGCGATACATTTGCTACAGCTGCGGGGAACCCGGCCATACTAGCCGGCGCTGTACCAAAAAAGTAGACAGAGGGGCTTTGGCTCCTATCCCCGCGGACCCAACCCAGGCGGTATTTCCTGGGAATCCAAACTCCAAGATGGGACTAAGAAACACCCCACCACACCGACCATTGGGCGCCAAGCAGCCGAGTGTCTTGTGACAGGGGTGGAGGAGAGCCTGAAAAGGAGTGCTCTCGGAAAGTGTCGCACTGTTCACCTTAAGATAGGGGGAGTGGACACCACCTGCCTCTGGGACACGGGGTTAAATGTGACTGCTATTACGGAGTCCCATTTCCGTAGGTGCTTTGGGCCACAAGAGCAGACTGGATCGAGCTCACAGCAGCAAATGGGCTCGATATTCCTGTCTTGGGCTGTTTGGAGGCTGAGATTGAATGCGCCGGGAGAGTGGTTGGCAAGAAGTGCATTTTTGTACTCACTGACACTCACCCTCAGCTAGGCAAAGCTAATGGGCTCCCAGGCATTGTGGGGATGAATGTTATAGAAGATCTCGAAGCGCTTTTTACCGCGGATGGGGGTTGTGTCCAAATGGATCCTTACGCTTCCGACGAGACAGAGGCCACCATCCGTAGGTTGATAGCCCGAGCAACGAAGGAGACCCCCTGCACGGGTCCGGGTGGCAAAATTGGGTTCGTCAAGGTGGCTGGCAGGGAACCCATCATCATTCCCCCGATGAGTGACAAAGTGGTAGAGGGCCGGTGCGGGGTCCCACCTAGGGTTGAGTGCCAAGTGTTGGCTGAGGCGGCGAGAGAAATAGAGCTGCCAAGGGGACTGTTAGTTTCCAACACCCTCGCAACGGCCATTGGTGGAAGAATCCCTCTCAGAGTGATGAACACAAGTGAGAGAGCTGTCAAGTTGATGCCTAGAGCCAGGCTTGCAGTTGTTAGCAAGCCACGAGCTGTACTCCCCAAAGAGGTTGTACAAGTAGAGGAGAGAGAGGGGGCGCTCGTGGTTAAGCCCCTGGACCAGGGTGAGAGCATAGTGACAGGGGACGAGGTTAGGCAGTTACCTGTCCCTGTGCAAGCTAACACTCAAGACCTCACAGAGCTGCAGTGTCAAAAGCTTTGTCAGCTATTAGCCAAACACGAAGGCATGTTTTCAGCAAGTGAAAGTGATTATGATCACTTTCACTCGCCATCTTGATACCAAGATGGCGGCGCGTGAACAACGCGAGGCTCAGTGTCTCTCCAGAATCAGCTATTTAGCGGTTTTTTTATCTACTTTTAACCGGATTATTCATCCAGAATTGCTGTGCGTTGCTGACCTACAGCAGACAAGAGATTCTGGACATCTGGACTCATAACTCCAACAGTTTTATCGCCGATCTCCGACTCATCCCAGAGATCTCCAGAACACCGGAGGCTGCCCACTCTCCCCGGCCGGGCGGAAGTGCACGCAGACGGCGCCGAGAACGTAAACAAAGGTGAGGTAGGTGCGGAGGGCTACGGGCTAAGCTAAAGCTAACACCACATCGGCTGGTTGCAAAGCTGAAACTTAAAGGAATTGACAGAAGGGCACCACCAGGAGTGGAGCCTGCGGCTTAATTTGACTCAACACGGGAAACCTCACCCGGCCCGGACACGGAAAGGATTGACAGATTGATAGCTCTTTCTCGATAACCAGCATCCTATTTGAGAACTTCCAGAAAGGCAGAAAAATGCTTCCTGGTTTCTTAACAATGTTGTTTCTTCCATGTACAGTTGTGATACTCTAATCAGCATTGATACTCTAATACAACATTTGTGCTAGCTGTGTGTGTTTCACTTCTATGGCAGTTAAAACCTACTGATTTTTATTTCAGCAGGCTATGTTGCAAAACACCATTTAGTACTTCTCAGATATACAGACATGACGCCCAGTATTTTCCTCGCCAATGTCCGTTCTCTGGCAAACAAAATGGATGAGATACGGCTCTCCATCACTAACAACAGACGGATTATGGACTCAAATGTCATGTTTTTCACCGAAACATGGTTGAACAACAGCTGCCCGGACAATGCTATTGAGTTAGCAGGATGCCACACACACCGAGCCGACAGGCTAGCAGATGACTCCGGCAAGACCAGAGCTGGAGGTTTGTGCATTTATATTAACAATGCTTGGTGCATGAACTCCACTACTACTGAGAGTCACTGCTCACCTAATGCGGAGTTTTTAATGGTCAAATGCAGACCTTATTATCTCCCCAGAGAGCTCACTTCGATCATACTCACTGCAGTATATATCCCCCCCGACGCTAATGCTAGGTTGGCCATGAAAGAACTTTCTGCAGTCATTAACAAACACCAGAATAAACACCCCGAGGCTGCTTTTATTGTTGCTGGCGACTTCAACCACACCAACTTAAAGACAGTCCTCCCCAGATAGGGCTTTGGAGTTGACGTCACGCCGCAGAGCGCGGCGCCATTTTCGGGGTCTACGAATCAAAAGAGACACTGTGTTGGAACGACGTCAACAAGAATCATGCTTAAAAGCAGCTCCAAAGAAAACGGACGGTATAGAGACCGATTGCGTCCAGAGGCGAAGCAGCGGTACTTTAAAAAAAAATAGAGTGCATCGCAAATTTGAACCCATATGAAATATGGCAGTGGAGTAAAGACCCAGACGACTTTGGAGAATGGACTGTATAGAGACCGATTGCGTCCAGAAGCGAAGCAGCGGTACTTGCAGAAAATAGCATGCTTTGGAAATGTGGACCCGTATGAAACACGGCCGTGGAGTAGAAACCCTGAAGACCAACCGCTACTGACATAGCCTCACATATTTTCGTACCTTATCTGTGCAGTCAGCGAGTACAAGTCGTCATTCAAACAAAGGTAAGTCAGCTTGAGTACGGCATGTGAAATGCGTTTGATTTTCCCCCAAACATTCAGATTAGTGCAGCATAAATTCATTCATGAGGGGAAATTACAGTGAGAACATGTGGAGGCTGTTAGGTGGATAACATAGTGAGTTCAGTGCATTGATGTGACATTGTCCTGAAGGATTTAGTTATTCGTTATTGTTAAAGAAATTGCACTAATTTATTCATATTTATTATAAATAATTTAAATATACATCTTCCTTCTGTGTTTGTGTCCTGTGTCACTAAAAATACATTTTATTTTAATTTTATACATTGATTAATGACCTGCAGAATCTCCTTATCATATTAAGTGATTCATAATTGTCACTTTATGCTTTCTCCATCTCTAAAGTGATGACATCCTTACATTACATACTTTAGGTTCATTTTCTGCAGGCAGGTTTCTGACAGAAAACAGGCAGATTTACCCTATAAAATGCAGCGTTCTATAGATGGACACATAAAGAAATGAAAAATTACATGTATGTGCTAACTTTCTAAACACTGTCACATTTATGATAAAGTAGATAAATCACATTTATGTCGGCCTTGGCTCATAGTTCTTGTCTTTAAATTAACTTTGTCTGTGTGTGTTTCAGGTACTGCACTCTCAAAGACTGAATGAACCAGCATTGCAGCCATGGGTCACTGTGAGCATCACAGGGAAGGTTGAAGCCG